>NC_136498.1:77621259-77653759 GCF_053919585.1 Euprymna scolopes | reverse complement strand
ATTACCGATTATCCATACTTATCGAAGACATTCCGATATAAAACTTATCTAAGAACACTGCCAGACACATAAAGCACCTTCGTCTGAAATTTCATAAAAATCAGCCCAGCCGTTTTCGTGTTCATAGGAAACGAACACACACCCAGGCACACATAGACACAAAGTTCCAGTTTATATATATATATATATATATATATATATATATATATATATATATATATATATATATATATATATCACCCCAAACAAGGCACAGTGCCACTTGAACGTAAGAAGCTACTAGTTGGGACGAATTCGACAGGCATACCATGTAACGAGTTGCTTGATTTTTAGAAATAAATGAAAATGCAAGAGTTATCTCCCTTGAAAAAGTCAATATTTTGAATTCAAATAAAAAACACTTGTAAAATTTAAATCAGCGAGGGATATTTTGAAACATGGATTTTGCTCGGAACATGTAACTCCATAAACATATTTACAGGTTTACAGGGAAACAAAGCGAGGTAATTTATCTGCTAAGATAAAAAGTAGATAGACACATTAAAAAATGAATAAATTACGACCTTGGAAAAAACAAAAACAAAACACAGACAGTGGCCATTTCTGGTGAGAACGGATATAAACAGAGACTAAAGAGAATTAGATATTTTTTTACCATCAACTGATCCAAATATATTGGATTTAAAACTGGCGGTGTCGATGTTCTTATAATCTTTTTTTTTTTTTTACATGGGTGTCACCACTTATCAAGGCCCAGAGGCCACTCGAAGATAAGGGTTAATAGGTATACATTAGTCATTGTGATTTTAGCATAGTAAACAGTGGGAATTTTGTAACTTGGATTACGTAGGGGGACGATTCAATTAGAACTTGTTCACATTGGACTTTTTCTTTTTTTTTTCATAGGTATCAACACATTATCAAGGCCAAGAGGCCACTCAAGGATAAGGGTTAAAGAGTGTACAGTAGAAATTGGACAATATAGTAATCATTAGTAATGAAAATTTGGTAAATTTGATAACATATGGAACGGCTCATCAAGAACTTATTTACGTTAGACTTGAAAACAACCATATTGTAGTCAGCCGGAAAGCAGGAAAACGGAAGACAATTCCACAGGCGTGCAGTTCTAATAAAAAAGCTTTGTTCATGGAATCTACGTTTAGGTTTAGGCACAGATAAAGAGTGGGGGGAATTATTGATAGTGTTTACAGCTAGACGAGTGTTTCTTGTGAAAGTTTTGCGAGGGGGGACTATAGATTGAAGCTCAGTCGAACACTTTCCATGAAAATAACGATACATCAGAGACAAACTCGCAACATCTCTTCTGTGAGATAGAGGTTGCAAGGAAGAGAAAAGGACATCTCCTACGAGGCTACGAAGTCTATTTTGAACTCTATCAAGGCAGGACAAGTCCTTTCTAGCAGCTCCTGCCCAGATGTGGCAACAGTATTCCATCCTTGGACGTACCTGACTCTTATATAGATAGAGAATTGCATCAGCAGTGAGATATCTACCGGATCGATAGAAAGATCCCACCATTTTTCCAGCGGCCTTGGCAACAGATTTGATGTACATGTTCCATGTAAGATCAGGAGTAATGGTCAAACCCAGAAGCTTGTCAAAACTTGAGGCCTCCTGAAGACGAGAGCCATTCATTTCAATTGATGCCAGATGGGGATCAGAATGTTGATGATGTAAAGAGAGAAGCTTGGTTTTAGATGCATTAAAAGTAATCACCCACTCCTTTCCCCATTGTACTACATGCTCAAGATCAGAGGAGAGAGAACTGGAGAGAACTTGGTCGTTTACTGTCTTAGATGTGCTACCATGAATGGTAGTGTCGTCAGCATAAATGTCTACAAATGATGTAAGGATGTGATTTGGAAGATCATATAATCTCCTATAAAATTTTAAAATTAATATTATGCTCTTATATATATTTTTTATAATTGAGCACTCTGCTGGAGTTATTTCCCATAACACCACATAGTATATGCATTTCCCACAAACATCACATAGTATATGTATTTCCCACAAACACCACGTAGTATATGTATTTCCCACAAACACCACATAGTATATGTATTTACCACAAACACCACATAGTATATGTATTTACCACAAACATCACATAGTATATGTATTTACCACAAACACCACATAGTATATGTATTTACCACAAACACCACATAGTATATGTATTTACTACAAACACCACATAGTATATGTATTCACCACAAACACCACACACCATGTAAATAAGCTGAAAAGAGACCATCATTCTTTCTGTATGTGTCCACAGAGGGCGATACATAATTTACTAAGCGACAAATGTATGACCTGTTCAAAATACTTTTAATTGGAAGGATTAAAATTCATTCTTTTCTAACATGCTTAATCTCAGAACTAACATCTCAATGGCAATGTTTTGGCATGAATAAGAGTAAACAAATATTTCCAATACTAAGACATTTCATACATTATGATGGAGACTAATATGTGATTATCTATTGTACGTTCACAACAACAACCAAAAAATCAATCATTTTTGATTATCAAATTTTAATAATATTTCTGGTATTTATACAAGAAACTCATATTTTTTAATGCATAAAAGCTTTCCGATTTAACATAATGGCATTTTCAAGATGGTTCCATTGATAACATAAAGATAATATAAATAAAATTCTAAGAGTGAATAGTGTTTAATCCTTTAAATGCTGCCTATTTTGATGGAAATAAAATACATCAAAATATTTGGTAATGAAAATCATCAACAAACTTTGTTAACTTAAAGTTGAAATAAAAGAAAGAATACTAAAAGTTTTGAACGCCAGAGAAGTGAGAACTTTTTGTACTTTTTTGTGATATTTAAAAGAGAGCGCTGATAATAACGGACTCGATTAGAGCCACCAGAGAACATTTAAATACAATCAAAGAAGACATCCGTCAATGGTAAAATATCGATTTTTCCTCCTTAGAATTTATAGTTTAGAAAATTCATCTTTAAACGGTGTAAATTTTACGTTCGTCTGTTTTGGAGAATGATCGTAAATTTAACAAAAGCAAAGACAAAAAAAAAAAAAAAAAAAAAGAAGACATCAATAACAAAATAACAAAAACACTACGTATTTACATTAAAAATAAAAAAATGTTTATATGCTAATCATAATAAACTTTTCCTACTGCCAGAGTTTTGTGGCAATAAGTTGATTTAACTATTAAATCAGTTTAGCTAAATTTATATATGTATTACAGAAGATCAGAATAACATCGGTAACGTCGGTTTCAAATCGTAAAAAGGGGAGCTGTAATTGGTCTCATTTATTAGACTCTGTTCATCGTTTGTTTACATTTGCATATCCGAACAAAAAATAGTTTTTTTTTCAAAGGGCGGCAGACGTAAACAAGAGCTGAAATAAGACTAAATATAATCCCCCACCCCCATTTTTTTAGATTTGAAACCGATGATACCGATGATGTTCTGATTTGCTATAATGCATATATGAATAAATAGTATACTCTTATTTTTTAAAATTTTCTTTAAAAATTGAGTACTCGGCTGGTGCTCTCTCCCACTAACCTCACTCTCTATCACACACACACACACACACACACACACACACACACACACACACACACACACACACACACACACACGAGTGCACGCGCACACACACGCGCGTGCGTGCACACACACATAAAAACCGTCTCATGTATATAGACGACATAGGGCTATTTCCAAAAGCAAAAGGAAACTGGAAAAAGCTGAAAGCACGACCAGAATCATCAGCGAAAACACCCAAACCGAATTCGTAATAAAAATGGAAGATAGTATTATCGTAAATAAGTGTAAACAATGCCATTAAATAAATTTTAAACCTCACCAACAAAACATCTGAGTTAAAAGTACTATCACCTCTAACAAACATGAGTAGCGGAACCACCACCCAAGTACAACTTCGTACAATATCGTCTCATAATTTTGCGCTATGATATGGCGCAAAATTATACATACCTTCAGCACAAGAGAATAAACTAAAGCCATTATTGTGGTTAGATGGATTTGCAATGCAAAATCTGACCCAATCCAACTTAGAAACTCATTCGTGCTCAATTTGTGTTCTTTAATTGATTACGAAAACTTTTTTATAAATGCGATGAGCAAATTACTACTAATAACTTTCTTAATTTTATAGGATAGTAAGAGTGTTCATAAATACTATATATATATATATATATATATATATATATATATATATATATATATATATATATATATAACTACTTCATTTACTCACATAAAATTAATATACGAAAGTATAGATTTATGCGTAAACTTTAAGTATTTACTTCAAAAGTGCTCAATACGTAGATAGAGCTAGTTAGTAATTTATAAAATATATATGGCGATTAAGGTACACTGAATATTCGGCGTTTCGTCCACTCTAGGATTCGTCAGGCTTATGCGCGAATTCTATGGTTGTTTCTCGTTTTTATATGGTCCTCTTCTGTTGAGGATTTTAGTTAGCCAATCAGCTTTCTAGTATCCACCGCACCCCTTCCTATCAGCCAATGGGCATGCATTTTATCGAACAAAGGATATGTTTTAGAACTAGGTTAGTTGTTTAGGGCAGACTTTTCCTTTATTTTATTTATTTATTGTTTTCATTTCCTTGTGTATGATTTTCTTAAAATTCTCTCCCTTGACTTTGTTGAAGTTTTTTATTGTAGCTAGTCCGCCATCTCTATATAGGCCGATATCCGTAGTATCGAATATGCTTGTGAGGGTATATGTAAATTATGCCTTCATGAAAAATTTGCTATCCTGTACTTTAAAGAACCCCCAAATCTATTAAACTGTAGAAGAGAAATAGCAAATAACTGTGTTCACAAAATAAAACTAACGTTAGGATAGCGACACAAAATAGCTTTAAAACTAACAAAAACAATAGAAAATAAACAAATAAATGAATTGAATAAACATGAATATACATAAACGATCACACATATATGTATGTGTATATATATATGTATATATATGTACATATATGTATGTACACATATGTATATTTATATATATATATATATATATATATATATATATATATATATATATATATAAAGGAAAAGGTCTGCCCTAAACCACTAACCTAGTTCTAAAAAAGATCCTTTGTTCGATAAATGCATGCCCATTCGATGATAGGAAGGGGTGCGGTGGATACTAGAAAGCTGATTGGCTAACTAAAATCCTCAACAGAAGAGGACCATATAAAAACGAGAAACAACCACAGAATTCGCGCATAAGCCTGACGAATCCTAAAGTGGATGAAACGCCGAATATTTAGTGTAGCTTAATCGCCATATATATTTTATAAATTACTATATATATATATATATATATATATATATATATATATATAAACTATACTATATATATATATATATATAAAGCCGTATTCTTTGTAGTATTTGTTTACATACGTCATATATGATGCCATATATATATATTGTGTATTATACGTCATATATGATGCCATATATATATATTGTGTATTATACGTCATATATGAAGTAACAGCAGATTATATATTATACATAGAAAATGACGTCATACGTAATGTCATGTGTGATGGCCATATATGACGTCATAGTAAAAAGTATAAAAATGTCGGGTAGTATGTCTGTTCACATATGTTAACAGATATATATATATATATATATATATGATATATATATACATAATATATCTATATCTATATCTATGTCTATCTATCTATCTATCTATCTATCTATCTATCTATATATATATATATATATATATATATATATATGATATATACGATATATATATATTATATGTGCAGTATGTCATACATTGCATTATAGCAAAATGAGTGTAAAAAAAAAGAAGATGGCAAACAGGATATACATTACCGGGCAACGGGTATTATCTAAAGCTGTCTTCCTGTCTGTTCACATAGTAATATATTACGTCATAGCTTCTATCATGACGTCATATATGACAGCATAACACAACGTTATCATATGTACTGACGTCATAGCATATGACGCCATATCATATGACGCCATATAAAATTGCACCATATATGACGTGAGATGACGATGTATAGTTTCGACCTGGCAGCTAGTATATATATATATATATATATATATATATATATATATATATATATATATATATATATATATATATATAGGTTTGATATAAGGACTTTTTACAAAAAGATAATGTTTAATTGAATAATTGCAAAAACCTGTGGTATCATTTCACTTTAGATTTTCACAGTGAGACATCAGTTTTGCCAATGTCCATAGGACAATAGGTGTAATATTTGAAAGACACTTCTACTTAATACAAATATTTTTGAAAAAAAAAGACAGACGTTGCTTAAATATACTTAAAAAGGACTATGGGCGATAATGGCTTAAGTAAGAGAATTTGCTAAAAGCACTACACTTGCCTAGCATAGAAGTTATTCTAATAACAATTCGATTACGCTGGCAAGATGACACATTCATCATCCTGGATAACTGTTTCAGAAGGATGGATGTCTGGAATCACAAAATGGCTGGCTGGCCAATGAAAACGTGGAAGCAAGTGCATGTTCAAGACCCTATAGAATGGAATCTGGCGACAGTTGGTCTGCAAGAGGTAAGCACCGGTGAGTGAGCTTACGCCGAACCTAAACAAGGAAAAGTGACAATAAATGGAGAAAGATATATATATATATATATATATATATATATATATATATATATATATATATATATATATATATATATATAGAGAGAGAGAGAGAGAGAGAGTACTTAATTATTATTATATTACTTATTCTATTTTTCTAGCTCTATTATTTTTCGCTGCTCTTAAAATAAATAAAAGAAATCCATAAATGTAAAACATTTATGGATTATGGATTACCTGTTCCTTTCTTGTTCATACATACGGTCTGAAAGTGTGACAGTTATATATATATATATATATATATATATATATATATATATATATATATATTTTTTTTTTTTTTCCTTACGTGCCATGATGTCGTTTGGCAGAGTTTGTTGGTCGAAGTAGAGAGTGTGTATTGTCAGTTCAGTGGGTAGCGCCGTCTAAGCGCGAATGGGTAGTTTGGTAGTAATCCACTTTTTAGAAGCACGAGGAAAACGGAATTCGAAATATTAGATTAGAAAGACAACCATATATATATATATATATATATATATATATATATATATATATATATATATATATATATATATATATATATTACTTGTTTTCATATTATTCTAACTTTTTAGTAAGAGTAACGACATTTCAGACTACAAATACACACCGGCTAAAAAAAAAAAAAAAAAGATCTGTCGGAAATGATAAAAAATTGATCTAAAATCCACAGCAAATCAGTGTATAACGAAGTTATGCGCCCTAGGCTTACATTTGTAACAAAACATTTTTTAAATACCAAAAAAGTAATAGCAATGGCAGTAATAAAAATAATTGTGAATAATATTCAAGAACAAAATAAATATGAACATAAATTGAATTAAAGAAAGAGAAGATGAAAATAATTCGGAAAGGTTGTTAGAACGAATTGCCGATGCAAAAACTGAATGCCTTGAGTGCCATTGAAAACATATGAAGTACTTAGACGAAAGAGGAAAAAATCAATACAACTTAAATAGGCAATATAAAATACGCGACAACAAAGAAGCAAATACTACTACTAATAACAATCCAATTAGTAAGAGGAAAATACTAACAATGTTAAATACTTCCTGAGGTCAAGTGGGTGGTTTGGAGAAGAAAGAAGCAAACAAAGGAAAAAGATCAGGTCATCCTGTGCTAAAAATGATACGAAGAAAAAGTGTTTTGTAAAACTTTTCAAAAGACAGTTAAGATGTCTTCTGATTATAAGAAGCAATCATTCTTGACTCCAAGACTGACCTCATCAATAGTGATGCAAAATGAATAATTTTCTTCATTTTTTTTTTCTGTGACCTTTGGAATAAGAGTCCAATAATAGATCAGCTTTTCATAAATATTTACAATAACGAAACTTTGGAAAACATTGCAAACTTTGCCAGAAAAGTTTTTTTTTTATTAATTAATATCTGAACTGCGTGTTTTGTGGGAGAAAATAGATACATTTTGAAATTGTGCACATGCGAGGACTGATTTATTATGAAATAAATGCAGCGCAATCGCTAACAGTATTCTCCTGACTCGCCAGTTGTAACGAAGAATTCATCCCACCTGCAATGCACTAATTCAGGATGAATTATTTCCGAATCATAGCAGAATTTGCCTGTCTACTGCAACGAAAACAATTTTCTTTTTTCTTATTATGTCCAGCGCAGGCGAAATTTCCACGAACAGAGCTTCTTTGCGAAGACTTTCTATATATGGAGTACATTGCTACCGGACTGCTTCCCGAAGACTATAATTTAACCGTCTCCAAACCAAGAAATTCCTATCTTGACCCGCTCGCACAAATATTCGAACTTGGACCTGACGATAATTCTATCCCATTAATTCTTATCCTCAAATTGCATCTGGCCTTAATAAATGATAACATCATTTTTAGTAATACACATCTTCTCAGCTACTAATGTTAAGAAACATATTTCGCAAATTCAGAAATAAAAGCTCTAATTGACAGATGGAAAACTTATGACAAGTTTATGACCAATTACAAATTTCGCATTCGCTCTTAAGCTTAAGACACTACATGATTAAAAATAAATTAAATATATTTCCTTTTATTATTTCATCAACTTATATGCGACTGTCAATAATATTTTTCGACTCCTGATGATTTGTGTGATGGCAAAATCAGCTATAAGCACAATGAAATACGTGTTCTTACGCGTGTTTCTATTGTTTCTATGCGCGTATATAAAAAGGAAATAAAAAATTCGTTTGTCTACTAACAGAATGATTGTCAATTGACTTTTGTTGTAATTAGAATGAAATTATATATATATATATATATATGCATATATATATACAAACATATTATATATACACATAAATATATGCATATATATACATATATATACATATATATGCATATATACAGGGTGTCCCAATAAAATGTATATACTCTTTAAATGACCATAGAACCAACATTTATTATAAGAAAGAAAAGTTTCATACATCAAAATACTATGAACAAATTTAGAAACCAGCTAATTGCCGAAAGTGTTCGAATTATTGCCCAAAGTGGTCCATGAACAGCTGACAATGCTCACTGGTTGAATCGAAAATGTTACTAATCGGTTCAATTGGTATGTGGACATATCTTCTTACAATGGTTGCTTTCAACTCATTTATTGTAGATTGTTTCATGGTGTGAACACTGTGTTTAACATGCAACCACCCCAATCCATTGGGGAGGGGGCTCAAATCCGGTAAGCGTGGGCAGTACTCGATACTTCGTCCTAACTATCTCTTTCTCAAGTGACTATCAAGATATGCTCTTACATCATGATGATAGTGGGGAAGTGCCCCATCCTGCTGGAAATGTCATTCTTCATCCTTAAACATCTCTTGGATACATATTATAGCGTATTCATGTAACAAGTTATGATAATTTTAAGAGTGTATACATTTTATTGGGACACCCTATATACATATTATATAAATATATCTGTGTGTGTATGTGTGTGTGTGTGTGTGTATGCGTGTATGAATTATATGTCGCCTGAACTTATTATTACTTTCCTCGGTTAAAAAATATGCAGTTCAATGGAAAATAATTTAATATTTTACCTACGTTTTAATTCTGCTGAATTTTGTTATTTTCGGGCGTTTTATGTTTGTTCTGATGCAAGATGCGGTTCTGATGATATTTCCCTGCTGTCATGACATGCCTTCCTTTCTGATCTTCTCTGAGGATCATTCTGCATCTTTAGTTCCGCGCTAATAATTTTGTTACACAGTTCCCACACTGACATCAAACTGTGCATTTATTGTCTCTATAGACATACGACGGTCCTTATCCATGAAATTATTTATTTGGTTAATTAACTCTGGTGTTCTGACTTCCTTACTCCTCCCAAAACTCTCATCATCCCTCACAGACTCTCTGCCTCCCTTGAATCTCTTATGCCACTCGAAAACTGATTCTTGATTCATGGAAGATAGTCTAAGAATAGCCTGAAGTATTCCATACGTTTCTGTGACAATTTCCAAGTTTAAAACAAATTTATTTAATATCGTTCTTCTAAAGTGTCCTCACGTCCAGATTGAATTTTTAAATTCACCAGCTGTGACAACCAGTCTTTAGTAGGGCATATTCCAAGTCCTGCTGCAGCTGTTTATTTTGCACTGAAATTATAAAAACTGGTCAGTCATCTCAAAAGATGTATAGCAATAACGTACTGAATTTTCAAGAGTCTACAACAATTTTAAATGCCTGTACAAAAAGTCTGAAAAATTATTAAAGACACCTCGTATGTGTGTTGAACCTCCGTCCCCCGATGGAGCGTTGACTAGTAAGAGAGAGAGAGTAGACTTTGGTGCACTAGCCCAGAGGTGACAATAATATTGGTGGTTTGACAAAGACTTAGTTTTGATACTAGCAGATGTAAGAAGCTTGTAGAGGGTCTAACTTGATTTCGACTCCACTAGAACAACAAGAAAAGCGTATGAGAGCAAATAACGTAAAATCATTTTTTGTGTTCAAATTTGCCTCAGAAATTATAGCCAGAAGTGACGACTTGAACAGCTATCGACAAGTAGGTGGCGATCTTCATTTACAGGATGTGATTTGGTATCCAGTGTGTTCGGTGTTTGAAAGAAGTCGGGGTCCCAGTGAATCATCAAAAGAGAAAAGGCAATGAAAGACTGTTCGAAGGCAATCTCTCAACCAAAGCAAACACAGAACTTTGTGGAAACCAATGGTTCTAAGGCAATGGTCAATGGAGATCGGAATGACTAATTGGCGTCAATTAGATATAATATGATTTGCAAGAAAATTGCAAGGGTAAAGACGTTCGTCATGCCAGAACGACTTCCCCCAACTGCTCCTTCCTGTAAATTTCATTCTATACGGACTTACTAACAGGTTATGGAGTGGATGAGATATAGTGATGAAATGGCATCATCTGAATGGGGATAGAAAGTAGAAGGGACAAACTTGTTCCATTGATGACAAACAAAATTCCTGCTCCAGATGAACTGATTCAGATGATTCATTGCAACTGTTTGAAAGGATGCAATATCCTAAAGTGTGTCTGCAGAAAGCATGAACTAGAATGTACCAGTGCATGTGAACATTGCCAACATGGCAACTGTGACAATGTGAAAAGTGCTCCAGTCATAGATGATGAGGATGAGGAGGAAGAATTGTAAACAACTTTGAAGAAACATTATGACTTATGTGAATCGGGGGGGGGGGGTAACCATAGATATGGTATAAAGGAGGATTCGACATCACTGGCAAACCATTTCATGTGAAAGATTGACCCTAAAAACATGGGTAGAAATGCAGCATTTATTGGTTTATCGTGAAAACTGACCGAGGCAGTGTTTTAAAACATTTTCTAAAAATAACTTGCAAGTCAAAAATGTTCAACTTCGAAATTCCATGCTCAAATCTTGTCCAACTTTTAGTATAACCCAACTTGATATAAAACTATAAAAACAAAATATTGTAATTTTTTGTGTCAGTTGCTGCACTGACACGTCTATTTACATCAGCGCAAGTTAGAAGCAAATCGCTTCAGCATATTCATATAAAAACGAATTTCGAAGGGTCGTGTGTAGATGTGATGTGTATTTTCTTTGTATAAACATTTATTTGCGTAATTCTTTACTGTTTCCTTTGCATGGTTGAAAGCACTCAATAGGCAGGATTCAAAAATATTATATACAATTTCTAATACGATATGGAAAATAAGCCATGTGAAAATAAACCTATTAGAAATAGCTGGAGAAAAAACACGTGTCACCTAGTGAAAAAAGGATGTTTTCTTTTTGAAGAATTTTCCGTTTATGTTTTACGATACAATCATTGTGGCATTCAATAGATCAAAGAAAATGCGCAAATTATATTAGTAATATATATATATATATATATGGTTAGGGAAATAAAGTTATTTGGAAACAATAATACACACGCGCGTGCACACACACAAACATATATATATATATATATATATATATATATATATATATATATATATATATACTAAGATAATTATTTTGTTAATTTCTTTCCATATACACATCCGTTCACCCTTTTCTGGAGTCATCAGCGTGGACTGTTCTGACTTTTACATGATTCTAATCTCAGACGAAATTTAAAATTCTGTTTGAACACGTACAACTATGCGGCCGATCTACCCACCACAATGAAAGGAAGAGAATTAAGGTCTATTTATGTTTTAACAAGCGGATATAGCAGTGTTCAAGGATGCGGTCGGACAGAACTAAGCATTACGAATTCAATTTGACAGGCTAATTATGATTCTCTCATATATATATATATATATATATATATATATATATATATATATATATATATATTTGTGTGTGTCGGAAATAAAAAATGGAAAAATGCCCCCCCCCCAAGCAAAGTGCATCTCGACGTTTCTCCCACATGTAGGGAAAGCTTTTTAAAGAATGACGAACAATATCAACAGACAAAAAGAATTTTTTTTTTTTATGGAAAAATTGTTAGTTTCAAATGGCGATAAATTTATAAACTTTAAAGTTGGCAATTTTAATGAGAACATTCGACCACGTCTCTAATGACAACACCAGATGTGACAACAGAGTGCAAGAAGAGGGAATAGCATCTCAGATAATTCGGTCATGTGCTGGGAGCAGATAACGTTAAAGCGGAGTTCGCTTTTAAATTTAAAGTCGCCAGGAAGGGACCGAGAGGAAAGCTGATCACGAGATGACGTGCACAATAATCGCCGTGAAAGCGGCCTTTACCTGGACCAAGCATATGGTCGTGCCAAGTGGAGACACGCATCAATTATTGCAAACCATACTATAGCTAGCGACTAACAAAGAAAAAGAATGTTAAGCGGAAAACTACAGGCAAAAATTTTCATAGCTACACCCGTCAAATTAATTATCTTTTTCGGCTATGTTGTTTACAAAAAGACATAAAAGTAAAAACATTATTTTTCATTTATTATTTTTTTTCAATTCTTGTTTCCGGCCTTCTTTTAAAAACGTTAAAAAACGTTTATTTCCTTTTTAAATGTATATAAAATCTTGATTTAATTTTTGAGAAGAAAACCAAAGAAACGTATATTGTATAAGTTATTTAAAAAAAATTTGATCGCAAACTTACATGATAGCGTAAGGAAATTTCGGAATAACTTGCGTTTTAATGATTTCAAGTAGCGAATATGAATTAATTTTCTAAGTGATAGCGGGCGGGTAAAACTATCTAGTAAATAATATGAATACACAATTATAAACAAACACATTATGGTTCATTATAAACATGTATTTTATAGAGAGGAAGAGAAATAGAAAGAGAAAAGAACAGAGAGAGAGAGAGAGAGAGAGAGAGAGAGAGAAGGAGAAAGCTAATAAAACGCATTTTAGTAAATGTTCTATTCACAGTTTTATAAATTCGTTTGATTTTTTCATATATTGATATTCATATTAAAAACCTTTTTTCTATTTATTTAAAAAGAATATACTTCTTTGTTATAATGGGTCGTGGCATTGCATCCATCTGCAAAAGATCTAGTTAATTTGCATATTCTTTTATACATTCATTTTAATATATATATATATATATATATATATATATATATATATATGTATGCGAATACATATTTGCTTAAAAAATTTTGGCTACCAAACTCCCCTGTCAGTTTTTAGTCTACAGACATGAAACTTAATATATAGGGTATTCGAATCCATGCGAAACTTTATATTTGAGTTTTAGCCAGAAATAATCGGTGCAAAACTGTGAGATGGAAGAAATGGAATTTGCCAGGTGAAGGCCGAACGACGGCATTTCGAATATGCATGCGTAACGTAATAGCTATCGGTTTACGTTTAAATTTTAGCCCTGCAGCAAACATCTCTTCATAGCTAAGGCATTAACGTCAAAGGAAAAAGTAAATAATAAGGTAAACGCTTTTGGTTTCGATTCATTTTTTTTTTTTTACTTTTTAAATCATTACTATATATTGGGTGCAAGCTAATATAATAATAAACACGAAATCAAAATATCATATTTAAGCATATTTTACAACCGGACAATGTCAGGTGGTCTGCTAGTATTTTTAAAAGTGGCCAATCTTTTTCTTATTCATTGTGCACAGTTTTAGTTTTTACTAAATATTAAATATATCCGTTTATTTTTTTTTTTAAGTGATCAAACGTTCTATATATATATATATATATATTTTTTTTAATAAATATATTTTTGCGTTCTAAGCGTTCAGGCATTCTATATTTTAAAAATCGATTCTTGGTTAGTCTCCCATTCCCCACCCGCCGCCAAAGAATCAAACTGTTCTAATTGGCTCTTTCAATGCACGAAACCAGCACAATCTGATACAAAAGCAGATGATCTTTGCTCCTTATGTCTCTTCGAGAAACGAGAAATACCCGAGTGATAAGGAACGGAACGCATGCAACGTTTGCACCGCGAGAGCGACGGACATTTATCTCACACTCAATTGCTACTTCAGGTGAATGAGAAAACGGCCACGCAACCGCCATCCTTATTTATAAGTGCCAAAACCAACGTCAATCTATGTTGGTATTTGCACTTTTATCTGGTTTATTTGTCTGTTTTGCTACGGCATATCACCATTTTATGTTTATTAATACGACGATCAGATGTACCAATTGAAAGTGCTTGAGAAGAATATGACCGAACAACAACTACTGGGCGCCATAATATACAACATGCCAGCCGAAATAAAAAAAAGACCGCTCAGCGAATTGAAATGTTATTCCACAAAATCGGAAAAAGAACTCAGTCGTGTTCAATCAGACGTGCTTGAAATATATATATATATATATATATATATATATATATATATATATATATATATATATATATATATATATATGTGTGTGTGTGTGTGTGTGTGTGTGTGTGTGTGTGTGTGTGAACTGGTAGCGTGCGACTTGAAAGTGAAAGAAGAAAAGGAAAAGAAAAAGCACAAGCAATAAAAAGACTCTTTCTCTCCTTTGTTATTGCGACGGACTCTAAATGTTAGCATGTAACATTACATTATGATTATTTGGCCCCGTTCGACCTTTTCACAAAATAGCGTTCAAAATGAAGCAAAAAAAAAGTGTTATTACGAGAGAGAATGCAGTTGCAAAGAAAGGGAGCCGAAACGGGAAAGCACATGGCCGGAAAATAACAGCGAACGACACGTGGCCGGAGAAGTGACGGAAAAGCACGTGTTCTAAACATGGCCGGAAAATAACAGCGAATGAACCACGTGGGTGATGATAGCCTCTTAAAAAGACATATCAGACGACATAAACTAAATAAACCATTTTAAACAAGATGCAATGCGTTGTTGGAAATACCGAGTATAAATGCCTTTTGTTGAACTGAAAGAATTTCTTTTTTTTCTTTTTTGTTCCTTTGAGACTGGTCTCTACGTGTAACGTAGGGTCTGTGTTAATTACATCGTCACACACACACACACACACACACACACACACACACACACACACACACACACACACACACACACACACACATACATACACACATATTATTTCATGTATATACATAAAACTTTATGTATCTATTTTCAGTATATACGCCAACAGTGTTCAATACGTAAGTAGATGGCAATTAAGCTACACAGAATTTTCCGCAGTTTATTCACGTGAAGATTCGGCAATAGCCTAACATAGCATCACAAGAATGAAACCCGGAAAATTCTCTGAAGCTTAATCGTTATATATATTTTCCAAACTGCGTCTGCTAGAGCATTCAATTTAACTGATTGGTTAACCCGCAGCATGGGCAGATACATACCTCCAAGAAATTCCAGGAGAAACCGAATAGCCAGCCATGCTACACCTCTTAATGTGCTGCTGCCATTGCACATAGAAACCACTACTTCAAGTTTCCCCTATATATCAAGTTTCATATCATGTCGACTAAAGATTTATAGAGTAGTTTGATAGAGATTGTAAGCACACGCATACACACACACATTGTGACTTTTTGATATGTACAGTTACAAGTCTTTTTTTTTTTTAACTATTTAAACCAATTTTTTATTATAAATTTACCATTTTTAAATTGTTATACCAACATCATTAACTGAAAGCAATTCGTGAGAGACGAAATATCTGCAATGATAGCAAGGTGTTCTACACATTCGACCACAGTATAATAATAAAGAAACCATCATAATTAACTGTAATATAATTTTAAACGAAGGAAAAGATATAAATATTATTTGTGTGTGTATGCGTGTGCGTTACAATCTCTATCAACTTACTCTATAAATTTTTATTCGACAGATATTAAACTTGATATATAGGGGATTCGAACCTAGGAAACAAACTCGATTTGAGTTTTATCCGGATAAATAACTACCAAGGGGTCAAAATTGAAAAACTGGAGCTTGGAAGACGTAAGTGGACTTAACGTGTACCCTTTACGCATGTGTAAATATACATATATAGATTAAGTACGTTAATTTGTAAAAGTCTTATGTGCATGTATTCTTAGGTCAGATGGTAGTGAATACCGCTAGAGTACTTAATGTTTTTTTATTCTAGCAGATGGCACCGAAATTATATATTTTTACCTTTGTCATCACTACTATATTAATATATACAGCATAATAATCAGTACAGAATTGGCTCTATAATAATAAATACGAAATCTGCATAAATTAAAATATCATATTTAAGCGTATTTTTCGACCGGGTAACGCCAGACGGCCTTCTAGTATATATATATATATATATATATATATATATATATATATATATATATATATAATGTTCACCATTTTTTCTCCCTTAAAAAATCTTCGATACACTTGTTGAGTAAGGGCAAAACCGGTCGACTGAAATTGTATTACTTTTTACTTTTAATCATGGACAATAATAGAATAAGATTTCGATTGCGACAAACAAATACACACTCACATGCATCTCAAACTCAAGGAAAGATATTCGAAAATATGCTTCACATTTAGAAGTGCCATTAATGAAAATATTATTGCTTAATTTGTATTAATCAATCACGTGATTTGTGCGTTATTTTTCGCACGCGTTTAACTTCACTAATGCCTTCTCTGAAATGGTTTATCGTTTATTTGCCTTCAATTTTTATTGATTACGAATAATATATTGCCCTCTTTATTTTTTTATGAGTACAGGGCAGCCGACTTCCTATCCACAACCTACGTGGTTATAGAGTAAAATTCTACTGAGTGACGGCTTCCGGTTTTGAAATCGTAAATTTGAAAGCCGTTTCATATGAAAACAGTCTTCTGTCTATATCGCTTAGATTTGGGCGAAATTTCTAATTGCACTAGTTTTTAAACATTTGGTCTTGAGAGTTAAGCAAATTTTGTTTACCATTATTTCTAAGTCCGAGATCCAAAGTCCTAAAACCATACGTAATCGCCTTAAATGTGGAACGCATCTCTCTCACCAAAAAAGTAATAGCATTTTCCAATTATATATAAAATATATTTTAAATTGTCACAATAAATTCTGAATTGTCACTTTCAACAAAACATCCATAATAAAATGGATATCTGTTTTTTGTTTTTTGTTTTTGGTAAACGCCGCACATCAATTTATCATTTAAAATCCGAAAATCATCACCAAGTAATTTTTTCACTTTAATCTTACACGCTGAATATATTGCTTTTCAATTCAAGTTTTCTGGTTGTTTGTCTCGTTTAATATGTATGCAAATAATTTGTCTCGTTTAATATGTATCCAAATAATTCCAAACAAGTACACAGTTCCTCATTTCCAATTACATTCTTGGTATCGATGAGTATCCGATCATCTACATGTAAGCAAGTTGGCCACACTTTTTATTTTGATCTAGTGCAGTTGATAACTTAGTTGTGTATTAATTGTAAGTCTGTATAAAAAATTGTTACAACCAAAATCAGACGAGCAGAGTCTCTGTCATCTTTGGGCGATGGCTTGCTCGCTGTCGGTCTGAAGTATGGTTCTGGGTTAGCTATAGGAGGCCCATCCTCTCAGATTTTGCCCTGAGAAGGGGTTAGTTTATTGCTAATATTGACGGAACTGTCAAAGCAAGTTTTCTTAGGCTAAAATGTTCTTTCCATGCGGGCTCTAGTTAAAAATTCTGAAAATCTTTCTAATGTAAAGGGGGGGGGGGGTAGTACATGACTACATAAGTGCAATAAAGTTGTGACTTTCCTTTTTTTTCTCTCTCCTTCAACTGGGAACCTGGTTAAATTTACACCTGAAAATGTATCCAGAATTTAAACGGAAAACTGTGCCATCTTGTCACTTTTCACTATCCGGGTCGAGTGGTAAGTTCAGTATATCTTAAGTAGGGCAATAAGAATCTATCATACAAAATGGTTTAATGAGGCACGCAGAAGAATGAGTACTCTGTGATATAATCAATCACCTACGACTCGTACCAAGAAGAGCTATAGGTAATCATATACTTTTGCACGGTTATCGTCGACACGAACTCTAAGAAGCCTCTCATCGAAAATCGGGAACTTCTTTTGGTTGATCCTACCTCTGTTTCCATCTACATCTGTTGCCAGCAGCACTTCTCTACAAACCGTGCACGATTGCAACTGGGTATCGCATGTAATTACTCAAGTATCTTTATGACTATCGCATCGGAATAAACGCCAGAGCAACGGCGATTCGTGATGTTATGAAACGGCATGATTTCATCTAAACTCTTCAGAGTAGAAGCAGATGCAACTACAAGTACAATGTTTCGCTCATTGCCTACGGGTTCAGCTTGGGAAACAGAATCCTGCAAATCACCGACCTTTTCTGATATCCACATAATAATATAACCATTCTAACAATCTGCATTAGCAAGTTGTAAGTTTCTATCCAACTGAAGACGTATTAGGATTCCTGATAAGGGGGATATAGGCATCAGGGAAGCTATTTTTGTGTCTGGAAATCAAGATTAAGACGAAAACTGTTTTCTTTTTCAAGATAATTTCTGTTTAAACTAGAGTTCAGTTGTTATTTTTATATGTAGAATAACAAGTATGAAAAATTGCGAATTAAGGATAAGAAGACGAAAGGGAAAAAAAGAAAGAATAAAAAGTGGAAAGAATGCATGCCCTCGGCAAAAAAACAAACAAACATTCTAACAAAGTCTCTAACATAATCGAGCTCATATTGTTAAACACTCCGACCGGGTGTACCAAAAAGTTCAGTTAACAGACGTGGATGTATTTGACACGCACCCAAATAGAAGAAAACAACATGATATGATTGTCAAGAATTAAAATAATCGTTCATTAAAGTCGAGCCACCTTGTCATAAGACATTGATTGTCAAAAATAAAATAATTGTTGCTTGAAGTAGACACATGGTCGGGGAAAAAAAAGCAAATACGAAGAATTATCAAAAATAAAAATAACTGTTTATTGGAATCACCTGCAAAAAGTTAGTTGCAGAAGTAAACATCTCATTAACTGAATAAAACACCCTAGTGGGCGTGGTTACATTGTCAGTGAAGTATCATGATAGGTGTTTCCAGCGAAAGTCACAATTTATTATACAACAACAACAACAACAACAACAACAACAAATTGATATCCTCAGTTTGTTGGCGATTTGAAGCCGTGAAAAAACACTCATAGAAGTTCTATGTATACTTTTCCTCCCTCACTAATTGACGCCCCTACATCGCCACCGACAGTAAAGGTGTATCACTATTTTTGTCAATCAATTTCGTCATTATTTTATACACAGCAGAATACAACAATATTATTTTATTATTGGAATCTTTTTTGCGATGAATTTATTTATTTATTTATTTGCGGACTGTTATCCTCATCTTCATAGTTGTTGTTTCACCACGTTTCGGCCAACTATTCCTCTGGCCTTCGTCAGGTGGTTAACCGATACGCGATAGGAATACTGAGTCTCTTAACTTAATTGCATCCTCAGTAATTACTGCCTTCCAATAATAAAATAATATACCATTCGGTACTGACTCGACGATGGAAGGCCAGATAAGAACAAAAATCTTGGTTTTATAAGACAAAAAAAAAAAAAAATCCAACATTGATCACCTTTTGGAACTCGTGGCATAGTGGATAGAGGCGTTGAATCTCTACGGTTCCAGCTGAGCATTTCTGAAGAGAACGGTTTCAATCCTACCCAAAGCAGGCCAGAGGATTAGTTGGCCAAAACGTGGTGAGATGACGACAACTATGAAAGGCAGTAATTACTAAAGATACATCATCATTTGAGATAGTCAGTATTCCTATCCAGTTCCGGTTAACCATCCGACTGAGGCCAAAGGAATAGTTGGCCGAAACGTCGAGAAACAACAGCTAATAAAGATGAGGATTACAGTTCGCAAATAAATGGTTATACTAAAATATTGTTTACATTTCAAAACAATCAAAACATCTCCCTTCGTTGGAATGAAAAAATTTGCAGTGTCATCTCATCAGCAATGTTCTACATTTTATTAAATAGTTTGTTCTTTGTTTTTAAATAGTTTAAAGATTACATTTAGTTTACAGAAATAAGATCAAAAGAAAAACATCTCAAAACATTATCTAATAAAGTAGAGAAATACTCGTCCCGTGACGGGTAAAATTATTTAATTAAATTCTGCGCAACTTTCATTTACGCATTCCCTTATTTACTTTTTCCAGATTCAAACAGTACCTGCAGGTTATCAACAACCGTAGTTTACTTTTCGCGAGGGCAACGCTGGTTAACGGGTCTTGCTAGTTATCTAATAAAGTATAGAAATGCACGTCCAAGGACAGGCAAAATTATTTAATTAAATTCTACACAACTTTCATGTCTCCTTACAAAGATTCAAATCAAGATATAATACTACTTAACTTGTTTGGAATCATCATGTCAATGTTGACTAATTGCTTAAGGGGACTCAAGAAGAAATTTAAATTCAATTAGAGTCTAATTTGGATGGAAATTAATGAAAATCTGAAATATTTGAATTTTTAAGTGGGAGGTTTATTGATTAATTAATCTAATGTATAATAAACTATATGTCTATTAGTCTCCATATTTTCAAACTCTATCTCTCCCGAAACTAAAAATCGCAGAGCGGCGCTGGGGGTCTCAAATGATTGGATTTTTACGGGCCGTTCTTTTATGGGTCTTTTATTGCCAGTTAAAATAGATTTTAAGGGGCCAAAAATAGATCAACTTTGAAAAAATCATTATGAATTTTGTACATTCATCCTTGTTTATTTTTAATTCTTTATTTTTAATCAGTTCATATACTTGTCATGTTGGTACAGTGGTAACGTCACCAGCTTTGAATGTTACAGTTTTGCTTTCGGTTTCGATTCTAGATGATAGCACCCAAATACTTTTTTCTTTTGAAATCACGACTCTATAATAATAATATATACGAAATCTGGGCAAATTAAAATATCACATTCAAGTCTATTTTACGACGGAGTAAAGCTGGGCGCCCCCACCTCTAGCCCAAAATATGTCTGTAAAACTGACAGCGTTATTTGTTTTTTTTTTTTGTGCAAAATGCTTGATTTCGAAGTATTTTAATTAGTTGGAATGCATCCGTTAAGTCTCATGAAACAATAGACACCCATGTTAGGGTAGCTGCACATGTAATTTTGAGGCAAGAAGATGCCCAAGACTAACTGAAAACAATGCCGAGATAAGTGGAGAGCACATGGAATTCCCAAATGGTTACCCATTTTAATACTGGTCAGACTCAATATTGCTTAATTGCGGTGATCTGACGGAAACCGGTGTGTCAATGTGATTATCCGCATATTATTTATATAAATCATTATTAATAATAATTACTTATGTAGGTCATTACTAGGCCGATGATAACAAAATATTCTTAGCATTGTTTTGACTGTCGAGTATATATCCGACACAGTTAGACACAGTTAATCAACCAAGAACCACATCAGAATATATAAAAGCATATAAGATATCAACAGATACACGCCCGAGAGTCAAAACAATGAAGAATATGCTGTTGTTCTAGTCCTAGTGATTGCGTATAAAATGATTTAATTTTTCATGTCTTTTGTAAAAGAGCCTACCAAAGAAAAAAGGTCTCGCCAGATATGCGCAGCGCACGCACGCACGCACGCACGCACACGCCTCTAACCTACTTGAGTCTTTTCTGGCCATGCATCAGGTTAGTTACGTTTAGTTAGGATTAGGCTTCAATTAGAATAAAAAATACAGACAAAAAAAATGCTATCGTGGAACGCATCGCGGAATGCTGGACGGTTATCCGTGTAATTTTATTTGGAAGCAGAAATATAAAGGAAACGATTATTTTATAAAAATTATCAATAGCATGAATTAATAGATTCTGTATCTTTGGGTAAGAATAAAACGTGTTTCCTACAACAACTTGCATTTTTGTGGTTAATACATATTTAGGGGGGGGGGGTAGTGGTGGTGATATTTTACAAGGATGCCATCTTTCTATGTAATCTGATTGTCTTTTGCTTAACATCAAGGGGAGGTAATTAATCTAAATATGCCACAGTAGTAGTATTAACACAGTGTTCCTTGTATGTGTAAAGACGAAAACTGATGTTTAACAAGTTCATTAAAAAAAAATAGCTAAAAGTTATTAAACAAAATTTACAGAAAAAATGAATATTTTACTATTATTATTATTATTATTATTATTATTATTATTATTATTATTATTATTATTAATAATAATAATAATAATATAGCGTGTGTGTTCTTTTGTGTGTCACGCTTTCCGGCAAATTTGATTGGTTGAGATTTAATTCTGGAATAGACATTTAATTTCGGAATACACACTTACGAACGCTTTTTCTAAATAAATTATTTTTATTACCACATTGTTTTAACTAAAATAGTTTCATGAAAAACTGTTTAAAATATTTTAATCTATATATTAATACGATAGCGTGTGTGTTATTTTCTGTGTCACATTTTTTTGTTCTTCCGAGTGTCTGTTGTTTAATTGTTATGCCTTTCCATTTCTTGTAATAAATAATTTTACTAAGAAGTCTTAATCAGTTTTGGTTTCGGTTTCGATTATAGCTGAAAGAACTCAAGTTATATATACATACATTCTTTTTTTCTTCATAAGTTTTGGTTTCGGTTTCGATTACAGCTGATGCACACAAGCTATATGGATATATTTTTATTTTTGAAATCACAAAAGTTTATAACATATAAGAATGGATCGAAAATTGACTCTTATAGTAATATATACGAAATCTATATGAATTAAAATATCATATTTAAGAACATTTTACGACAAGGCTATGCCGGGCGTCCCTGCTAGCTTAGATAAATACTTTTGCAATTTTAACAAAAGAACTACAACAATATAAGGGTGTCTCCATTTACGCTGAACATCCACAAAAATGCCAACATCAATATATTATATATGAAAGAGTCCACTGTGGAATTTCTCCAGGTCCCGCTAGTTATTATTATTATTATTATCATCATCATCATTATTATTATTATTATTATTATTATTATTATTATTATTATTATTATTAGTGCAATATAGACTCTGATGTCTATATACAATCATAGAATTACGTTTAATTTATCATTTTTAAATAATAATAATTATTATCTAATTTATCATATATAAATAATGATTAATATTTCCGATGACCCAAAGAAAAAAAAATACATACCGGTAACTTTTTTTGTATAAACTAGATCATTTCTTTCCAAAATCATATCACGTGGTTGGGGTTGTCTGATTTGCCATTTTCAATCTCGCTTTCCACAATCAAATATGAAATATTTTCTTCGAACATATTTATATTTAAATCATCGAATTTAAAATAACGACTAATGTGTATTTATTTGTATAAATAAATACACGTTGGTCTTTATAATAGCGTAGAGAATTTAAGACACCATTCACAGTATGTTAAACTATACTAATCGGTGCTTTCTGAGACCCCCCTATTAAACACAAGAATAAAACAAAAAATTGGTATGATGTACGCACTCATGATAAAAAACTATCATATACCAAAAATCATATTTTTAGATAAAAAAACATTAAATTTATGGCTAAACTACGAGCAATGATCTCGCAACGTTATCTTAAAAACAATACGAAGGAAGAAGGGAAAATCGAAATAATTCAAACTTGTCAGATTTTATAAAGCTATTCTTAACACGCGGAGGCATTACAAAAACGCGAATTCGCTATAAAATAATTTTTATTTATAAAAATAAAACTATTTAATCAATTTACGTGATTTTTGGTGTACGATATTTTCTTTTGTGTACATGAATCATACAGTTTTTATTTTTTTATTTTTGGGTTTTAATATGGTGGGAATTCTGGACAAAGACCAAGAAATCGTTTAAATTAAGAAAGCAACCACGGGGTTCCGCTGGTACAAATTACACCAGCGATCAACCTTAAATGAACTTTTTCTCTTAATTAAACTGGACAGAGGATCTATATTCATTTCTTATATGCTTTATTTAGCTTCATACATTGAGGAATCATTTTAGCATTGGCAAAAGTTCAAACTTCAAACACCATGGGGAAGATCACAGCTGCACTAGGATCAGATAACAAAGCAAATCAAACTGTTTGTGTCGGTTGGATTTGCTGACAGATATATCAATTTTCAAATAACGACGGTTCATTGATTCAGGGGATAAACATTAGCCGGGTAAGAAGGGTTCTATTTACAGCGACGCCATTTAACTTGTCAACGTTTAATGAACTTTGAATTGTTTTGCTGAATTGTTTGGCAATAACAGTTTCCCATTTTAACTAAGTTTAATATGTGTTGTATTACGGCGAACTAATTCTTTGGCCCTGGCAGATTATATGAACAGCAGTTCGTCATGCAATTAGCTGGGAATCGTGTAAATTCTGTAGGTCAGTGATGGCTAACTGCGCAATACTGTTAAAGTTCGCCGAATAAATTAGTACAGTAGTTCAATGTCTATAAAACAATTTATGAAGGAATGAAAATGCAAATCTTATCGATCTAGCGATGACAGTTTCAAAATTAAATTCCGGACCTCATTTTCGGCTCTCTATAATGAGTATCCATAACTATAAACAAGCGATGAACATTTTGCTTCAATTTCTGGTAAAAAGGCAGAATACATACATACATATATATATATATATATATATATATATATATATATATATATATATAGCAATGGAACTTATATTAAGAAGTGCCGCTAACACTACAATGGGGGTTACGACTAATAAACAAATAATTCTTCCTCCGTCAAGAGCATTCATGGACGATATTACCATCATTGTCCCTTCCAAAACAGCTGCTCAGTGTTTGCTTGACCGGTATTTTGATCTTCTTACAACGGTGAAAATGAGGATTAAACCAAAGAAAAGTCGAAGTTTGTCAATCATTAAAGGTTCTGTAAGGCAAATTCACTTTAATGTCGGGGAGGATATTGTGCCGACAGTAAGAGAAATTCCTGTGAAGAGTCTAGGACGCCTTTACGAAATTCCACTAACAGGCAGACTTCGGGGTATGGAATTGCAAAACATGGCCCTGAAGGAACTTGAGGCAATAAATAAAACTTTTTTGCCGGGAAAGATGAAAGCTTGGTGCTATCAATATGGATTAGTACCCCGTCTTTCGTTGCCCATGCAAATTTATGAAATAGCACTATCTCGTATTGAACGGATAGAACAACACGCAAATAAATATCTACGTAAATGGCTTGGAGTCCCCCCCCCCTGTTTTTCTAAAATAGGGTTATACACGAATTCTGGCAGCTTGCAACTTCCTTTGTCCTTATTAGTAGAAGAATTCAAAGTTGGAAAGGTGCGTCTTCAAATGATGATGAATGACTCAAATGATGAATTTGTCCGGGAAGCACATCCAACTGTAAATCTGGCACCAAGTGGTTAGTTACAAAAACAATTGAAGAAGCAGAATCCAGTCTTCGAACTAAGGAAATAATGGGTCTTGTTCAGGTTGACAGGGCTGGTTTAAGATCCACAAATTATGAGCCATTTTCCAAAATGGGCATTAAAGATAAGAGAAAAATGGTGACCGAGGAAATAAAAATGTTTGAGGAGGAAAAAAGAAAAGCTACTGCTGTTACTCAAGCCAAGCAATGTGCGTGGACAACATGGAGTGATATTGAGCCAGTTAAATTATCATGGAACACCTTAATCGAAATGGAACCACTGGCGATATCATACCTTCTGAGGTCTACATATGACCTACTGCCATGCGCATCGAATCTCAAACAATGGGGATATATAGATTCTGATCTATGCACTATATGTCAAAAAGAGCGCGGTACCTTGTGTCACGTCTTGTCTGCATGCTCAAAATCCCTCCCAATGTTTACATGGCGACACAACCAGGTTAAGATAATATCATCCCAGTGTATATTAGCTAACAAACAGCCTGTAACAACTAGTGAACCCAGGGTTCAATTTTGCCAGGAAGGCAAATGTCCATCAAAGAGGAAAAATAAATTGAATCCCAATATGAAGTTATTGAATGGGGCAAAGGATTGGAAAGTTTCAGCAGATCTGAAGACATCTTTGAAATTTCCAGTGCACATCATCCAAACAGAAAAGCGGCCTGATATTTTGCTCTGGTCTGACTCTAAAAAGAGTATATTTTTTATCGAGCTAACTGTCCCTTGGGAAGAAAATTTCTCAGAGGCTCATGAACGAAAGAAAGATCGGTACGAATGCGTGCGTGCCGAGTGTATAAAAAAGGGATGGATGTGCAATGTGATGCCTGTCGAGGTTGGATGTCGAGGATTTTTAGGACACTCCACCATTTCGCTTCTTTCGAAAATAGGCGTCACTGGAAGGGATTTTAAAAAACAAAAATGTAGCCTGCAAACAATTGTTAGACAGGCGTCATGCTGGATCTTGCGCAATTCGAAGACATTTGCAAAGAGAGCATAATATTGTCCACTTCTTCCGTTCTCGGGCTGCTCTGGAAAAAAAAAAGAAAAAAAAAGAGAGAGGGAGGAAAAAAAAGAAAAGGGGGGGAGGAGGAAAGAAAAAGAAGGAAGGGGGAAAGGAAGGAAAAAAAGGGGAAATTAAAGAAAAAAAAATAAAATTTAAATTAAAATTAAAAAGTTAAAAAATAAAAATGAAAAAGTTAAAAACAGCGTTTTTCCTCTGCTTGAATATGCCAGGTAATTTTTTTTTTAATCCTATTTATTGCTTTGCCCAGCAGCAATAGCTGCTGGTGGCGCCAGGGGTGGCAGTCCCGCTTTAGCCACCGAAACTGTGTCATCACCTCTGGTTAGCGGCTGATGAGGGCAAAGTAAAAGCACATGTGATCACATGTTGTATGTAGAATATATATATATATATATATATATATATATATATATATATATATATATATATTGTTTTAAATAATGGGCGGAAGTCTCTCGAGAGCTCTTTCAGCTATCATCTCATCAGGAGAAAATCGATAGCGTAAAAATGATACTATGTCGAAAGTAAAGAGTTCTGATAGGGAACTATTGAATCTGCCAAAAATTACGGGGACAATAAAATAAAGTTTATTAACGTGTAAAAAACGATTAAAATAATGGCACAACGAGGGGAGGGAACGGAAGAAAAGATTCACAGTTCCCCAAAGAAAAACAATATATTAGATGTTTCTTTCTGCCGGCACAAAGAAGGTTTCCGCACCGCAATAGAGACAGACTCCAAAATCTTTAAATGATTTCTGGAGCCCGCTCTATGTAGCACCTCGAACCATTCAATTTTATATCTATCGGCACAGCACGGGTTGTCAACCGAATGCTGGCCAATAGCAGAGTCCAAGGCTGCAGAAGGAGGGAGACTACCAGACCCCATCTTCCCTTGTCTGGTCTTCGATGGAACATGCTGGTTTATACGAGTCAAAAGATGCAAGGATGTTCGCCCAACATAACCAGCATCGCACTGGCATTTGAATTGATATACAATATTGCTATTTTGGATGTAAGGCAAACTATCCTTGCGAAAAGAAGGAAATGCAGGTCTCGTAGTATATACCAAACGCAAGGACACAGAATAAAAGCAGTCATAAATACTTCTGCGAATCTGTTTGGAAAGTCTGGTACTCTTTTAACCAATCCACGGTAATTTTGAATAAACCGGACATTTCACAGGTCCAAACTTTTTAGAGGATTTAAAATCCGCAACCTTTTTGAAAATACAGTCATCAATAAGGTCAACAAGATAACCATTATTGATGAATATTTCCCTGATCTTATCGAGTTCGGCGTCCAATCTGTTAGGTGAACAAATCATCAGGGCTCTATGTACCAAAGTATTAATTAAGCCGACCGTACGTGATTTTAATATATATATAAAGTAGTAGCGTTCGTGTGTGTATGTGTGTGTATAACTCTCTTACAACCCACACCACTGAACCGATCATGACTAAACTTAGCATGATAATGGTCTCCACCTACAGATGGTGCACACCATTTTTCAAGGTTAAGGTGAAAGGTGAAGGTCGTAGCCTATGAATATATATATATTCTTTTATAGCCCACACCACTGGATCGATCATGACCAAACGTGACATGATGATGGTTCCCCACCTAGGAATGATGCAGATCATTTTTCAAGGTAAAGGTCAAAAGTTAAAGTCATATTTGGTGCGGCTTTTCATACCCCCCCACCTAAGGATGGTGCACACCAAGTTGGGGTTCACCACCATCCCGGGAGCCGCCACTATGGCGCCGGCTAACTACTTTCTACTACAAAATCCACTTACTGCAAGGATGCTCGTAAAGCGGGTACCAGAATGTACAGCAAACTCCTGCATGCAGAGCGGGTGTCTTTACTAATGGTTAATAATCGAGGATTTGCAAACAAAACAAAACAAAACAAAAAAATGGTAATTGTGCAGAACTTTTTAGAGAGAATTTTCAAGTTACATTCAATCTTTTGTTTATCAAATTGTGAGATAAAAATATAATATAGTTAAAAAAAAAACCTACTTATGTTAAGAACGGGTTTCTAATTAATAGCATTATTATTTTAGCACGGTCCGTATTCTGCATAAATGCTCTAAAATAAAAACAATAAATAAATGCTAGTGAATGAAAAAGAATAAAATTAAAAAAAAACTTTATTAAATATTATTATTATTATTATTATTATTTTTATTTTAATTTTTTATTATTTTTTATTATTATATTTAATAACGTTTTTTTAATACTACTACTACTATCACATATATATATATCAACTGAATTTCTTTGCATATTTTAAATATAAAACTCATGCCCTAATATCTAACTCACACTAGAAATGCTACCATGTCTGGTTACGTTTTTTTTTTAATTCAACCCCCCTCCCCCTTCTTTTCTTTCTTTCTTCTCTCTTTATCTTTTTTAGTTATTAAATGTTATAAATCAAATTTTGCCGGATCTAAACGCCACCTCCCTTTTTTTTAAAATCGTCTTCTTTTAATATCGCCTTTTCAAATCATAATAACCACTTCTGCCGAAGTCTGACGAAGTTACTCGATCGCTAATACGATTCAGTAGCGGAAACATGTGTAACTAAACAGATACACACACACACACACACACACACACACACACACACATATATATATATATATATATATATATATATATATATATATATATATATATATATATATATATACAAGGAAAGAAACATTGGAATTTCCTGTGGGGTTTCGCTAAATAGATACATTTTAATTACTTTTAATTTATTAAATAAATAACTTTATCCTTCCGGTATATATAAGCTAACACGCAAGAGGTATTATTCTCCCCCTCTCTATTTACCGTTCTACTTCGAACGAACGCATGCATCGCACGTGTTCCCCCCTTCACGCACATGTCCCTGATAGCTATGCATATATGTAGATTTCATTGAAACAGGCGTGTTACTGATATTGTCCAAAGTTAATCAAGACAATCCTCGTTTGTTTACATACGAACACGTAACACGTATAACTAAAAACCCACAGGTGATATGAGCGACGTGTGTACTGTTTGGATTATTCTAATTATTCTTCTTATCTTGGATGTTATACTCATAACGTTTCGGTGGATATCACCTCCGACCTTCATCCGGTATATTTTATCGCACTCGAGGATGTTTCTGTCGAACTATGGAATCTGTATGGAATTTTGAACGGAATTCTTCATTAAATCGACGAGAGTAGTTTTATCTCTACCATTAGCCATGACCTTAAATAATTCGTAATTGTATTCTTAATATTGCTACATACATACATACATACATACATACATACATACATACATACATACATACATACATACATATACATACATCTATATATATGTATGCATATATATAGATACATACATCTATATATATGCATATATATATATATATATATATATATATATATATATATATATATATAAAAGTGAAATTGTCAGTCTGTGTGTGCATGTCTATTGTGTGTACATTTCCCTATCGAACTACTCTATCAATTTTCAGTGTACAAACTCGAGATTTGACATAAGGGGTATTGATATTTGAGAAAATCGTTTTCATCTGTTTTCGGCCAGAAATTTAGCTGTCAAGTGGTTAAAGTTGAACGATTTGGCGTTTGAAAACTTTACCAAACTCCTCCGCTAATTTAGGGTCTAAACACTTGAAATTTGAGAATGTAGGTTACTTGGACATGGATCAATTTTTTTAAAATTCGATTTGAATGTTAAGGGGTCAAAATTGGGGTCGAAGTTTAAAAATTTTGACCTCTGCCAAATTGTTCAGTAAATTTTTGGTCTAAACTTTTGAAATTTTACATAAAGTGTATTCAAACATAGAGCAAGCTTTTTAATCGTTTTTTTGACGAAATTTCGTCTGCCAAGGGATCAAAGTTAAAAAAATTGACCTTTACGGTCTCTAGCAAACTATTCAGCCAATTTTTAAACGTTTATATTTATACAAAATGCGTCACGACTTTAAAGGCTCAAAGGCCACTCGACGATATTGGTTACTAAAATAGACAGTTGGCGATGAATAACGCTTTTAAAAGAATTGGAAACATTAGCAAAAGAATAACAATATCAACTTCTGCAAGTAAATGTAAAAACAAAAATATGAGCACGAAGAGGATATCACATCTGTGAAGTTAAGACTTTACAATGCATTGATGAAACACCGACTGTGCCGATAGAGAATGAGGATAAGATCAATGTCCTCGAAACGAAATCGTTAAAAACTATTCCTTGAATAACTTTGAGAGATTAGCTAAGTAATGCTGATATCAGAAAGAAATTTTATATCGATAGACCTATTAAGAAAGTTATTACATTAGAGCCATCCGTAATTATGCAGCTTTGATTTTCACAAATAAATTCTCAAATATTCTAAAGATACGGAAAAGAATCAGAAGCTATTATCAGGTCGCCTGGCGTTACTCAGTCGTAAGATACGCTTAAATATGATATTTTAATTCATGTAGATAACGTATTTATTATTATAGAGACAATTCTCTATCGATTATATTGGACCTAATCTATAGTAGTGAGATCAAAACTAAACAGATTAATATGCCTAGCGCTAGAGGGGGCTTTTCCCTGGCGTAAAATACGCTTAAATATGATATTTTAATTTGTCCAGATTTCGTATATATCATTATAGAGTCGTGATTTCAAAAGTAAAAAAAGGTATTTAGGTTCTGTTATATCGTAGATTATATGAATAACAAGTCATTACTGGGGTTGAACAGAAAGGGTTTATTTAGGTAAAAAGGTACACACATTTCTAAGCGTCCATTGACAGCTTAGTACTAAATTCTGTCTCCCACGTGAGGAGAGTTTGCTTGTCTTTTTATAGACGTAACAGTCCATTCATTTGAGGGGTGTTGGATCAGTCCATTATATCAGGTTCCATCGGCTGGAACCGAAACTGTAGCATCATTCCTTAGCATCTGAACCACGCCTATACGCATATATATATATATATATATATATATATATATATATATATATATATATATATGTGTGTGTGTGTGTGTGTATGTGTGTGTGTGTGTGTTTGTGTATGTGTGTGTATATATATGTATATACATATACATATAATGCATATATATATACATATAGACATGTTATCTCTTTTTAAAAGATGGAATCATCTGATCGTGGAAGACAAGATTCAAACAAGCAAGAAAGGACGGCCGGACAGTCAACAGTGTTTTAGAATTATATAGATTTTAGTAAATATACACATAAGTCATTAGAAATTATGAAAGTATACTTTGCATAAATATATGCTTGAAGAGATTAATTCTTAATAAAGAAATG
>NC_136498.1:77606259-77616259 GCF_053919585.1 Euprymna scolopes | reverse complement strand
TGGGCCTCTCTTAAGCCATGGTAGACACCCCATCTAGTGATGGTGTCACGATAAAAATACCCTTGATAGCCCTGGCGAAGCATCAAGTGTTCAGCTACCGACAAGATTTGAATTATACTACAAACTCGTGTAGTGAGTTCATTCTCGGCTGCGGCCGCAATGACTGGCAATATTGTTGGTTGTTTTTGTTTTACGGCATATCAACCCTTTTCAGATTATTTAATGCCGAATCCAGTTATTTTGAGAATTTTTTTTTAATAGAGTATATATTTTTTTCAAGTCGGTTTCTGTTTAACCCATAGTTAGGACCCTAACAGGTACTACAACTCAGAGTGGACCTGGGAACAATAGCAATTAAAGGGTGGCTCCACACTCCCCAAAGCCCACAAGATGGCGCCTCACCATCGGATAAAGTTTAAGGTCATATCCAAGACCGACTGGCAATAGGGATGAATAGAAACAGATAATAATGGAAATCTGGAGAGACTTGATGTCGCTTACATTTTGACGTGTCAACAACAATAACTCGTACATGTTCGTATCAGGAGCGAAATCTTTGAAATTTTGTTGATAATTCAGTCTACTCTTCTCGTCTGGAGTTTTATTCTCATGACATTTCAGTTCCCCGACCATCTTCATCTGTATCTCGCCGAACTTTTTATGACAAACTCAAGAAACTGCATTGAATTTTGAACTAAACACTTTATTTAATCCACGAAGTAGAATATTCCCGTTATATCACCTATAATTGTATTCTTAGTGTCGCTCGCATTGAGGATCGAATGTCTATTTTTTATCAAGTAGTCACCATTTATCAAAGCCCAAAGTCCAATCGAGGATAAAACTTAATGAGTCTTGGAATAAAGAAAAAACATCAATAGGAGTGAGGGGGGGTATAAATGCTCTTTATATTTTGGTATTTCGAAGCCGAGGAGCATTTATAAACCACTATCTATTGATTTTTTTCTTTATTGAACTGACAAATAAATTCATATACACAAGTATATATTTTATTTTGCCTATATTTTTTCTTTACATTGTGATATTACACCCTACATGTTGAGTTTTTTAAATCTTGATAATCTCCCTTTAAAGAGTTCTTTAATATTTCTTTAATTTCCTTTTACACACACACACACACACACACACACACACACACACACACGCATATATATATAAATTAATTTGTCATGCTTTTTAAAATATATACATATATATATATATATATATATATATATATATATATATATATATATATATAGAGAGAGAGAGAGAGAGAGAGAGAGAAAATGATTACAATCTCTAACTACTACTCTCACTAAAGCTTCACGCCTTTACAGAAACATCGCTCATATTAGAGGAGGACAAAGGGACAAAATAAGCGAGGCTTACGGGCTACCGAAAATGTACTCACACCGCCTTTTCTACTTTCTATTATTTACTGACTAGTCTGAGTGCTCGGCATTACTCGGGTGTTGAGCAAAAAAAAAAAAAAAGTGATAGTAAGCAGGTAGGTTCGAACCCGTACCATGAAGAAGGCAAAAAACATGAAAAAAAAAGTGACCGAATGTGGCGAAGGTTTAAATTAAGGCTAGTCAATCAAAAAGAGGGGATGACTTTCGCAAATATCGGCGAAAAAAGTGACCCTTCCTTGTAAAAAAGTGTCCAGTTAAGGGTGAAGAAATTAATGTTTTAGTCAATTTTTCGATATTTTCCATCCGAAGGGTCGAGCTTCAAAACAATACCAATCTCGCGAATTTCCGTCGCTTCTGTCGAAAGTTTTAGGCATACATGATGTTTGCAACGTCTTGTCAGACGAGTGCCACTCCCTCAGACACTTAAAGTCCATGAGCCCAAAAATTATATATATATTTTTTTTACTCCTACTGGTGAATTCACACGCTCAGGCAGGTATGACACTGAAGACGGTCGTTGAGATCAATTATTACATGCTTCCAGCATTTCAAGCCTACGCAAGTCACAACTTTCCCATCGTCACATGACCATTTTTATAGACAAATGCCTGAGGGAGTACCTATACACAGATGGTGTTACAGAGTCTTAGCTTTGTACGACAGCTGTCTCTCTCTCTCTCGGCTCAAAATGTTGAGATCCAGCAACAAGCAAGAGCAAGATAGTCAGCAACAAGTTAAACGGCAAACCAGCTTTATGCGGGTACTGGTCTCCCGCTTTATGGTTTTTAAATCAGAGATTAGCTTCTCCTAGAAAGGTTGCCTTCACCACGGATTACGGGAGCCCTCTCCACCCCAACACACACAAACACACACGGTGCTAGTTGGCCGTTGACCCCGAAAAAAGGGTTCATTCGCCCTTTGGAAGGTTTTGTTTTTAATCCATCAGGGAGACTAGTCACCCTCCTCAACAAACAAGTCTGGTGGGGGAACCAGTTTAGTCGCCGGTGACCCGACCATGAAGCAGGTAGTACTGAGTTACATGGTACCAATAGCATATGACATGACCTGGCACATAGGCATACATACATACATACATACATACATACATACATACATACATACATACATACATACATACATTTACACAGACAGGTTAGATTATTTAATGATGATAATTGTGAACTTATATTCGTTATGCCATACCAATCGAAACGTAAGAATAACTTCTAAGATGAATAATCTCATTTAAATCAAATTATTTATCTTCATCTAAAAATCCGAAAAATAATATCCAGATATTTTTGTATGAAATTTTTAATCTTTACATTTTTGTATTTGGCAGATCTTCATCCATTCGGTTTTTTTCCCTGGCAATATAATAAATAGAAAGGAGGCATTTTTTCCCCGCTTGCCGCAACACAATGGTTAGTCTGTAAATTTGAAAAATATTGATTCAGAAATGATAAATGCATAATCGTTTAGAATCAGACAAAATACGCATGTGTTAGTGGCGGAATTTTCCCATGCAGCTTTCCGTTGCAAATACATCCGCGGGAATAACTCTACGCGAAAAAATGAAACAAAAAAAGAACATATTAATTCAATCCATATCCATTATAAAATATGTTTTCAGGATTCAAAAATTAAATTTGAATCAGCATTTCCTTTTAGATAATGAAAAAAAAATGTTCTTTAACGATATTATAGTTTGAAATTGTAAAATAACGCACCTGCGGTTGAGCGCATGTGTCTATATTAGTACTCGCCTTTTATGTAAGGATATAAATCCGGCCTTTAAGATACTTAGGAAAATGCTACACTCAAGCAATCACCCGGGAAAGGAGACATGATTCTTTCTGTTATGTTCAGACAGCCGCTTTCCACTGGGGTATATTTTGATATCTACAACATAGTCTAATCCTTTTATTCTCTCCTTTGATCTCCCTTTCACACAAGATCGGTTTTTAATGTAGACAAAAAAAACCCAGCTTTTCTCCAAAATGATCACTGAACAAAGACAGGAATAAAAAAAAAATTGCATTAGTCTAGAAATACTTCTTTTATAGTATCAGAACAGATAATACACTCCGCTCCAAGGCAAAAAAAAAAAAACAAACAAAAAAAAAACAACGTGATTTGTTTATTTCCCCTCCATGGCTGAACAATCTGACAGAACATCGAGGAAGTGGGATTTGAAAAAGAAGCGCCCTTAAAGAAGAGCAAATTAGCCTGCAACATATGCCTGGGCATTCGTCAGTAAGGGGCGATTCGAGTAATTAGTAATAAACCACCTCTTTTCAAAAGGGTTAGAAGACAAAACCTGGGATGGTGAACCTCTTAGAACTGCACACAATCATACGAACCATACTTCAGCCAGCAGAAAACAAGCCATCTTAACCAAAGTCAAGAATACTGGAAGTCTGAGGTTATTATGATTATTGTATAAAGATGATAATGTCTATATAAGTCGCATAGCATTAAGAAAGAATGTATTTTGCTAACCAACAGAAAAGGCTATGTTACCGAGGACACTGAAACCTCCTTCCAGTGACTATAACACATTTTCCTACAGAGAAACTCGAGAAAATAATTAATTGATAGGAGATATTGTTACACAAAAAGCCATTAATTTAATCAAAGAGCGATTGACGGATGGGAGGTCGAAATCTAATCTTTAGTTAACGGAAGTCGATGAAATCAGAAACTATCATGGTAGAAAGAACAGTTTCTTCCTGTCGACATTTCAAGCAAGGTTTATGCGTAAAAGTCTATGTCCTGGATGGGGGAAAGGGGTCGCACACAATGTAACTACGTGTAAAGAGAAAAGCTATCCGTCTGCCTTTCTCGTCCGTGCACACGTAATGTCCTGGTTTATCTTTCTTGTTTTCTTTCTGATTCTTACTTTCTGATTAATTAATTTAAATGTACAATGCACTACAGATATCGTATAAAATACTTAGGATCCTGTCGAACGTGCATAAACAATACGTTACAATAAAGCGACAATTTTACAGGAATAAAGAAAAAACAAGTACCTATACAGAATACGGACCACATATATTTCGGATAGGTTACGTAAATCGCCGAAATGAGCCGAAACAAAAGTTCCGTGTCTTTCTTTCTTCCGTGGCCAATTTTTAAGGTGCCGAACGAAAACTGTGGCCAAGGTTTTAAAACGCTAGAAAACCATAAACATTATTTTAATCGAAAGCAATGATCGTATGGTAATTTCAATAAAAAAAAACAGTACTTGTGCAGTTTACGTATGTGTTGATATAATACTGATATTATATAGAAAGCCATTCTTAACATGGTGAATGTTTTTAACTATTCTGTACTTACATCTATCAATTTAATAAACAAAAGAAACCGTTTGCCAATTATAGGATTTTGCAATTTCGTTGGCTAAGCGTTTCAGCATCTTCCGGCGGTTTATGTAACCTGTCCCGAATATGCTGTTTTTTATTCCCCAAAATACAAAACATATGTGTATGTTTTTGCTTGCTTTGAAGTAATTTCGTGTATATACTTCTTTATTATGAATTAAAATTAGTCTCTTCATCATTTCTTTGTCATCGATAGATTTCTTCCTACAAACTCAATATTTGATTCTGGCTAGTTTATTCTTTTGCTGCATCGTTGTTATTACTATTATTATTATTATTATTATTATTATTATTATTATTAGATTTACTTCCTTCTACAAAATACTTTGGCTGGGTCGGAATTATTGTCATACTAACGCAATCTTAAAAAAGAACATAACTCTGTGTTCATGCATACAGTTGCTTCTATTTAAATGAACAACAATAATATTTCGAAAATATACGAAAAAAAAAAAAAACAAAAAAAAAACGAAATAATTAAAACAGAAAAAGAAAATAACCTGCAAATGGACACATTCCCAGGCAATGCCGGATAAGAACAGTCAGTTCATACTATTTTTAAATTTTGATCAATAAGTCCCGGGCTTAAGTAATAAAATAAACCCCAACTTTTTTTTTCTTGTTAACATAGTCTCTTCTTAGAGAAGTACACAGTGTTCTACGGTTCTTTAATAATTCAATGCCTTTTTTGTACAACGATTTGTATGTGACCTTAAAATATATGTCGTTTTTTTTTCTTTATAAGAATCAAATCTCTTTTCCCGATGCATTCTTTTGAGGTCTACAGGCAGCCGATTGTTGCTGGGACCAGAGCTGGAGAATATGATGGTGCGAAAAATTTTTTGTATAGTTTCGTCATCGTTGCGATAAACTTGTTGCACGGTGCATTGTCTTGGTAAAAGAGATCCTTTTCTTCTTCATCTGTGGCCGGTGATTTCTTCCTTCAAATGCACCAATAATGTTATATAATATTGGCTTTTGATGTTTCTTAATTCAAGATAATCGATAAACAAAATACGGTACGCATCCTAAAATACGGAAGCCAAAACCTTGCCTGCTGATGTTTACATGTTTGGTTGCTTTGTACGACTGTCAACTGCTTCTGTTCTCTACGCTGACTACCATATATGACTCAAGAATGACGTGATAGATCCATGTTTCATCCATTGTCATATATTTAGACAAAAAAAGCTTGATGCAACTCGACGTTGAAACAGAATCGATACGTTGTTGGTTTTGATCGTCTATGAGCAAACGCGGCACCCACTTTGAAGACAACTTTATAATTGACAAATATTCATGCAAATTGGTGGAGATCTTCAGCTATTTTATCCAACTTTAGTTTACGATCGGCCAAAAAAGTTTGGTAAATTGTTTTCCGAGATAATTGTCAAATCAGTTCAGTTCAGTATGGTTTGTGTTTATGTGTCTGCGTTTAGAGTAAGCATATCATCTATTACTCATTGTTCACGATGAGGCAGACTCTGAGTAACATTTACCATTGATTTGCTTTGTTTGAACAGTATTTTTATTCCATCTTTAAATAAAGATTTATCGTTACTTTTGCAGTATTTGACCGGGATCCTCAAGATTTTTCGTCAATCATGGCTCGGGCTAAACCAGCAATCACCGGATTAAACCGAGTGTTGCTCAAATATTGAAATGCTAAATAGTACCCAACCGAAACGCCCAAACTCTCCTTCCAATAATAAACAAAAATATTCTGCCGTTTGAGGAGAAGTAATTCACCATCTGTGAATCGTAATCTGCATTTTGTAGCCCTCGCGATAAAAGCAACAACGAATCACGTGGAAAGGATATGGAAGAAATCAAAACAGCAAAACAAGAAAGAATGCGGAGGTTCTAGGTACATATCTAATTGAATTGAGTTGACAAAAAATTGTAAGTTTTCTTGAAAACGTTTTTCTGTACTTTCACTTAACAATTTACAATTTTCATAAAAATCATTCAACCTTTCTTATAAAGACAACTTTTGTTGACAAAAAAAAAGAAGAAAAACAAAACAACAAAAAAAAACGTTTACTGTAAATTTTCTTGACCCCCCCCCAAATGTAAGTTTTCATGAGATGAAAAACTCTACATCCACCTAATAATTTACGGTTAAAAAACATTCAACTTTTTCTTGAAAAGCTAATAACTTTTGTTGAATAAGAAATTGCAATATATATATATATATATATATATATATATATATATATATATATATATATATATAAAAGTGAACGTGTCTGTGTGTCTGCCTGAGTGTCCGTTCGTCTGTCTGTGTACATTTCCCTACGCAATAATTTTTTAGTCTACAGGCTTTAAGCATAATATACAGGGTACTGAGATTTGAGAAAATCTATGTGATCGGTTTTGGGCCAGAAATTTCGCTGTTAATGGGTCAAAGTTCAACGATTTGACATTTGAGAACTCTATCAAACTCCTCTGACGATTTTGGGTCTACACACCTTGGACATGGATCTTACTTAATAACGTGAGCCCAAAACAATACATTTTAAGGGGTCATAATAGAGGTTAAAGTTAAAAAAATTGACCCTTTTTTTGCTCAGCATACACCTCCTAATATATATATATATATATATATATATGTATGTATATATATATATATATATATATATATATATATATATATATATATATATATATATATATATATATAATAAAATTTAATAAACAATACAAATGCAAATTATCTTGAAAAATATATTCAGTAAATTTACGGTAGGTTTTTGTTATATTTTATTTTTTGTATTTCCATTTTATGTTTGTTTTGAAATTCGTCTGCGTCTGATTAATTCGTTGATTTCCTATCGAGCCCAAGTCATGATTGACAGAAAATCCCGAAGATTCGGGTAAAATACTGCAAGAGTACATGTTTATCTACACACGAAACTAAGATTTTTCCAGTGTTTTAAGCATTAACAGCAGTTTTCCTTTCGTACTTCATAAATTCATATCGATTTCTTTTGTGAATGGTTCTATTTATATGTCGAATCCAGGAATTATTGTGTTAACAATAAATACAGCGTGCTAAAAATGAAATCGTTTTTGGTTGAGATACAAAACCTATTAGTGTAATTGACGTGTAAAGATTTAACAAACAAACTTCAAATTCCGAATTTGTACGAATCTTCGGAAGAGTGAGTAATTAGACGTCTGATCGTTAACTGTTATTTTTGGCGCTGATTACTTTGAACAAGAATAAGGAAATCTGTAAGTAGTTTCTAACGATTTATTTTCAAATATATAATTTTTAATGTTTAATGTTTTCAGTATATATATATATATATATATATATATATATATGACTTTTTTTCAAGGAATCCGAAAATTCAATATGATAGCCTAATTAAGCTGAGAGAAAACAGTAAGAAAAAACGAAAACGATTGGCAGCTATCAATCCATATCATGTTCTATATGCGATCTTCTTTGCAGATCTCTTGCTGGACTGAAAAGCGATCAGAGGCAAAAACATAAATGAATTTCAAAATGTGAGTTGTCGGTACATCATATGTCGGATCGACGAGAGAGTCCATTATATATATATATATATATATATATATATATATATATATATATATATATATATATATATATATATATATATATATATATATATAATATACTAGACTATTCGTGACCCGTTGGAATTCATGTGACACTTGTGACGCAAATAAAATTTTTTTTTGACATAACAGAAACATTTCAATGAAAGTATATTAAATTGAAAAAAGAATATAGATAGGTTTCTATGAGTCGTTCTGTTTATTATAATTGATTATTTTTTAAAAGAAAAAATACAGTTACTGAATTGTAAGTGGTTGGCCATACTTATAAGTAAATGTGCACTGAACAGATACCATAATACTTATTATAGTTAAATTCAAATTTAATTTCCCATGTTAAATAATAATTTCGAAATAATAACGTTAATATTTCAGTGCGCACGGCAAAAGAAGCGATTTGTGTTTATTTGTTTATGTTTTTACGGGTTAATGTTTATGCGCGCATGCGCAACCGGATGTCGTAAACCGGAAAGTAGGTTACATACATCGTTACAAGGTCATTTGAGTTTTATAATTATATAGATATATAATATATATAATACATATATATAGTATATAATATAGATATAATATATATATATATATACATATACATATATATATATATATATATATATATATACGAGGGGCGTGCAATAAGTAATGCCTCTGACCAACTTCCCATAGCAGTAGACCAACGAAACTTGGCACAGTTATTAGTCATTCTCTACATAGGAACCACCCAGAGTTATGCATATCTCCCATCGTTTGATGTAGCTCTGGAGACCGATTTTGTAGAACACCTCAGGTTGGTCCTCCAACCACGACGTGACTTCAGACATCAAGGCTGCATCATCGGGGAAACGCTTTTCTTTCCAAAACAACTTCATGGCTGAAAAGTGGTGAAAGTCAGAGGGTGCAAGGTCAGGAGAGTAGGGAGGATGGGGTAGATCTCATAACTACACGCCCGTGCTTCTGATCTGGCGACATGCGAATTGTGGACCGGAGTGTTGTCCACCAGAAGGAGGGTACTTTTGCTGATCTTGCCCCGCCTCTTGATTTTGATAGCTCCCCTTAATTTCCTCAAAAGTGAAGCATAATAGGATTCTGTAATTGCGGTAACCTTTGCCAGGAAATCTGTCATCACTACTTCGTCCTGGTCCCAGAAGACTGTGAGCATGACCTTGCTAGCGGAGGGCTGCACCCTTGCCCTCTTTGGAGGTGGTGAGCCCAAGTGCTTCCACTGCATTGACTGGGCTTTGGTCTCTGGATCATAGTGATGGACCCAGGTTTCATTCTTTGTAATCAGTCTTTTGAAAAACTTTGACTCATCTTCTTGGCACATCTCCAAATTCATCCTCGAGCACTCGACGCATTCTCGCTTGGGAATCCATCCGGCAAACACCTTATGCATATGCAAATCGTCATGAATGATAGTTTCCACAGACCCTGTACTAATCTTGACAGCTTGGGCTATTTGGCGAATAGTAATGCGCCGATCTTCCAAAATGGCAGCCTCAACTTGACGGACGGATGCGTCATCAATGGCAGAAGGGGGGCGACCAAGTCTATATATATATATATATATATATATATATATATATATATATATATATATATATATATATA
>NC_136498.1:77581259-77601259 GCF_053919585.1 Euprymna scolopes | reverse complement strand
TGTTTTGAGCACATCCTTTTCCGCTCTGTTATATCTCGAACACGTCTCGAATACGTACGTCTCTGAACACCGGCCGTGCCTTGAAACCACTCTTCTGAACATTGGTCTTTCGAACATGTGTGTCTTTCTTATCTCTGCTATGACGTCACATCGCACACTTTGGTCATTTGCATATGGCTGCTGCTGCTAACACAGCGTCAGTGGTTCTGTTACATGTTGTCATTTGCGACTATTACTTATGGCATGTCTACACGAAGTTGAGAGTTAAGATGTCTGTTAGCATTACAGTTGCATTTCAACATGTTAGTACTGTCAGTGAAGCAGGGAACAGGGAAGGAATAAACTACTAGAGTAAAAGGCTTTCCAGCATCTACGGATCTCTAGTGAAGGGATGGGATTTAACTAATTATCGGGAAAGTCGGGGATATTTACGTCGAGGGAGTACAAGCACTACGAATTCATCAGAACACATTCGATTAAAATACTTGTAAAACGGCCACAGGGATGCAAGACTGCGACGATAGGGCAGGAGATTGGGGTGTGAGTGATAGTGCGTGATTTATTGGATTTGATACTGTTTTTTTTTTGTATAAGAGAGGGAAACATACAGAATATTGTCAGATGTGTGAACTTTTCTAGAACGAAAGAAAAAGCCTACCTTTTTTGCAGCAGCCTTGGCAATGTCTTCAATGTATATTTCCAATTCCAATGTTAATGGTAGCACATCTAATACCGTAAACGACTAAGTTCTCTCCGATTCTCTCTCCTCTGAGGCTGGTTATTTTTAATGCATCTAAAACCAAGCTTGTATCTTTACATCATAAACGTTCTGATCCCCATCTGGCATCAATTGAAATGAATGGCTCTCGTCTTGGGGAGGCGTCATGTTTTGACAAGCTTCTGAGCTTGACCTTTACTCCTGATCTGAAATGGAATACATCCAAGGCTGCTGGAAAAATGATGGGATCCTTCTATCGATCCAGTAGATATCTCACTGCTGATGCAATTCTCTATCTATATCAGACCCAGGTACGTCCAAGGATGGAGTACTGTTGTCACATCTGGGCAGGAGCTGCTAGAAAGGACTTGTCCTGCCTTGATAGAGTTCAAAATAGACTTCGTAGCCTCGTAGGAGATGCCCTTTTCTCTTCCCCGCAACCTCTATCTTACAAAAGAGATGTTGCGAGTTTGTCTCTGCTTTATCGTTATTTTCATGGAAAGTGTTCGACTGAGCTTCAATCTACGGTCCCACCTCACCAAACTCTCACAAGAAACACTCGTCTAGCTGAAAACACCATCAATAATTCTCCCCACTATTTATCTGTGCCTAAACCTAAACGTAGATTCCATGAGCAAAGCTTCTTTCTTAGAACTGCACGCCTGTAGAACTGTCTTCCGTTTTCCTGCTTTCTAGCAGACTACAATCTGATTGTCTTCAAGTCCAACGTAAACAAGTTTTTGATGAGCCGTTCCACTTAAGTTAACAAATTTACCGAATTTCCATTACTAACGATTACTATATTGCCCAATTAACTAATGTACACTCTTAACTCTTATCCTCGAGTGGTCTCTGAGCCTTGATAAGTGGTGATTCCTATGTAAAAAAAAGCCGAGGAGTCTGAACGATAAGCTCTTAAACAGAGTGTTATCAGTCATGGCAATTGATGGTTGAGAATGTTTCTTGAAATTTCTTGGATTGCGTAAGAAATGACTTGTTTTCGTTTAATCCTGTCAAGGTTCATCCCGTGTCTTTCAATCGTAGATGTGTCCCTTTTCTTCCTAAGATTTTCATAGATGCCTCTACCCTCGATGAGAAATTCACTCTAAAACATCTTTGTCTTTCTTTTTTTTTTCTCAAACCTTCTTGGTTTTCATATATTAGATCCATTGCTTTTTCTGCTTCGTTTAAAGTCGGTTCTCTCTATCCTCTAAACACTTTCTCAAATTTTAGGTTATTTTTATTTCTACAAATCTTCTATCAGACTATGTATGGAGTACTGTTGTCATATTTGGACTGGTGACTAACTGCCCCATTTAGGGATCCTTAATAAATGACAGAAACATATATGGAATTTGTTTGGCCCCATTCTTTCTTCTTCACTGCAACTTCTAACTCACAGACGTGATGTTGCTTGTCTCAGTCTTTGTTTATAAACACTATTATGGGATTTGTTTATAAATACTATTATGGGATGTTTTGTAAATATTATTATGGGATTTGTTCCTAAATACTATTATGGGATGTGTTCTTTAGAATTTCCTGATTTATTCTTTGCTTCCTTTCTTGCAGCTTGTTTGATTTTAGTGGTCTTCATCAAGTTGCTATTTTCATACCTTGTTGTGATACAACTTATTCCAGTAGTTTCTTTCCAAGAACTGCAAGCGTATGAACAGTGTGTTCTGTTGACTGTTTTCGTTCTATCCATAGCTGTGGTATTTTCATGACTAAGGTCAATATGCATCTCTTATCTTTGCAATAACCATCCTTCATACTTGATAGTTCCTTACATTAGATGGCTTCACGCTTTGTCTGGAGCGATTTTCATAAAAAGTGTTAAAGAAAAGAAGCCTAGTTTTATTAGCTTTAAAAGTTATCTTCCATTTTCGTCCCTATTTCACGACAACAGGCTGAAGATTATTTTTAAATCTATAAAACGAATATGCCTCTTCTTTATTTCACAACTAGTAACAATTTATATATTTTAAAAAATATTTACTTTTTATCTAGATATTTTCTTTTCTATATAAATAAAACAGTAGATGTCTGTATGTATGCGAGTATGTGTGAAAATATTTAACCGCTAAACACTTAAACTACTGGTCACAGGACACTGATATTAGCAGGAAGTAGTAATCATACACCAAGAATGATTTAACATTTTTGTTTCGATGGATAAATGACGCATACAGAAATATGTCGATGGATAAATGACGCATACAGAAATATGTCGATGGATAAATGACGCATACAGAAATATGTCGATGGATAAATGACGTATACAGAAATATGTCGATGGATAAATGACGCATACAGAAATATGTCGATGGATAAATGACGCATACAGAAATATGTCGATGGATAAATGACGCATACAGAAATATGTCGATGGATAAATGACGCATACAGAAATATGTCGATGGATAAATGACGCATACAGAAATATGTCGATGGATAAATGACGCATACAGAAATATGTCGATGGATAAATGACGCATACAGAAATATGTCGATGGATAAATGACGCATACAGAAATATGTCGATGGATAAATGACGCATACAGAAATATGTCGATGGATAAATGACGCATACAGAAATATGTCGGCAAGTTGAGATGTAAAAATGTTCATTTAAACTAGCCGACATATGTTTATTACTTTTGCGCATGCGAAAATTTATTGATATCTTGAAGTGGTTCAATTTAAAATCTTTCTTATCTATCGATAACTCAAACAGTAGGGAACGCAGCTAAAGCGCTAAATGTATTGGTTTCGATTCTAGCTGATGGCAGCTAAGTCATTTTTTAAAAATCTTTGGCAAACAATTCTCTTTATCTCTTTTTCTCCCCCCTCTCTCTCTCTCTCTCTCTCTCTCTCTCTCTCTCTCTCCCTCTACAGCCGTATAGCGCAATGGTGAGAAGCCTTGACTGTCATTTGGACAGTTTAGCCGCACTGATGAGCTGTGAAACAACGAAACAGTACTGTATGTGGATGACTATATATATATATACAGTTGTGCCCGATATTATTCATACCCCCCCTTGAAAATTGAGTTTATTAGGTGTAACTTTGTTAGAATTTATTGTTTACGTCCATATTGATACATATTCTTAATAAACCTCTTCTGATCATTTTCGTCATCTTAAAATCTCGGGATACTTGTAATAAAAGAAATATACAGCTATTTATAAAATCTGCAATGTTCAAAATTAATCATACCCCCTTATTTTTTCAGTATTAATCAAGTTTCTGACTGTTTGTTTCCTGTTTGATTCTTATTTTGAATGCTTTTATACAACCTTTGATTAATTTCATTTCGTTTTTTTGCATTTTATCAGAAATTAAAATGATATCAACTGAAAACCAATAAAAGAATAAAAATGATTAGAATGGGGAAGAAAAAAGAGCTTAGTAATGATCTTAGGACTAAAATTGCGAATTCACATAAGGATGGTTTAGGTTAAAAGTCAATTTCCAAGAAATTTGAGGTCCCTACAGCAACAGTACAGAGCATCATCAAAAAATTCCAGAGCCACCACACAACAAACAACTTGATTGGTAGAGGAAGGAAAAGGAAACTGTCTGCTAGAGCCACCAGGAATATTGTAAGAAGTGTTAATGCAAATCCAACCACCACTACTAAGGACATTTTAGAAAATCTGGAGTCTTCTGGCATAAAAATATCAAGGCAAACATTGCAAAGGACTCTGCATGAAAATGGTCCGAAAGGAAGAAGACCAAGAAGGACTCCATTGCACACCGGAAAACACCTTGCAGCACGTCTAAAGTTTACTAGGAACCATGTGAATTCTCCAGAGTCCGTTTTCTCAAGTATTTTGTGGACTCACGAAACAAAAATTGAATTGTTTGGCCATATGGATGCTTCTTACGTTTGGAGGAAGAAAGGAGAAGCTTACAACCCAAAGAACACCATACCCACGGTGAAACATGGTGGTGGTAGCCTAATGTTTTGGGGCTCCTTTTCGGCTAGTGGTCCAGGTAGTTTGGTCAAGATAGATGGAACCATGAAGAAGGAGCAATATTTGGAGATACTCCAGAAAAAAACATTAGACAGGATGCGGAGAAGCTCCATTTAGGACCAAACTGGGTCCTTCAACAGGATAATGATCCAAAACATACTGCCAAAATAGTCAAGAAATGGTTTGAGGATAATCAAATTAATGTTTTGGAATGGCCTAGCCAGAGTCCCGACCTGAACCCTATCGAAAACCTCTGGCACATATTGAAAACTGAGGTTAAAAAGCGGAAACCTAGAAATTTGAGGGATTTGGAGAACTACTGCATTGAAGAATGGTCAAAAATCAGTGTTGATGCTTGTAAAAACCTTGTTGATAAATATCCAAAACGGTTACAGGCAGTTATTAAGAATAAAGGGCATGCTATTGACTATTAGTAAGAGAGGTATGAATAATTTTGAACTAGTGCCATTATTGTTTTTCTTTGTATAATGTTTCAAACTTGCATAATTTATTTATTTGTTGAGTTTAAATTAAATGCTTATGCTTGATTTATTGTTTGAAATCCCTTTAATATTGTCTACCTTCTGGTTTGAGCAATAATCTTATAGAAATCTCAAAGATCCGAGGGGTATGAATAATATCGGGCACAAGTGTATATATATATATATATATATATTTAGAACATTGTTAATTCACAGGCACGTAATAGCAGCAGCCGAATAGCGTAACGGTTAAAAGTGCAGACTGTCGTGTAGGAGGTTGAGTTTTAAACCTGGCTTGAGGTAGTTGCTTGTCTAGCCGCACTGATGTGCTGTGATACAACGAAACAGTACTGTATGTGGTTATATATATATATATATATATATATATATATATATATATATATATACAGAGAGAGAGAAATAGAGAGAGAGAGAGACAGAGACAGAGACAGAGACAGAGAGCAGGGGGATTGGCTCTATATTAATAAATCTGAAATTTGTATGAATTAAAATATATTTGAGCGTATTTTACGGCCCGGTAAAGTCGGGCGACCGTTGTAGGTAAATAAATAAATCTTCGCCACCCTTTTTGTTTTAAGTAATATAAGTACAAAGCTGAAAATTACTTTAGCGTATTATTATTTTGATAGACATAATTTAATGCATAAATCGTATGGACACATCCTCAAAATTGAGTCGTTCTTGTTTTTACTAATTGGCACTTCACACGGACATTTTGTGTGTGCTCAGTGATCGATTCTCTCTGGACTAATTATTACTTTTTAAAAACTCCATAAAGAGAAGCGACCAAATTAAGAAGACGCAGAAAAATGACCGGTCGAAGAAATGGAAGACGGAAAAGAAAACAATTATTCGCGACCAAAACGAAGGGGAATATGATAACCTATTAAGTCGCCCAAGTGCCATTCAGAGTAATTACTGTCTACATTTCTTCCAGTGGGGACGGTTCGATGTCCTCGCCAGCAAATCGAACGCAATTTGTCTCCAACGCCGTTAACCCCACAGGTCACGTGCAGACCTAGATAAAGTCTTTACGGAGTTCCAATCGATTCACGGGATTAGATTAACTTCAATGGCTGATGACCTTTGCAAACACACAGTCATATCACATCGAGACATCGATTCTCATCGGGTGACCGGATAAGTATTTCTCTAATTTTTTTTGTAGAAATGATTCACCACTTATCAATGATAAAAGCCACTCGAGGATAAGAATTAGTACATATTAAATTAAATGATGGAACAGGATTTAGCACTATGATAATCTACAGTTCGACTCGATAGATTTTTGTTGACATTGGACTTTAAAACGACCATGTTCTAGTAAGTAGAGCAGGATGTAACGTTTTCCACGAGTGGAGAGGTTTTGGAAAGAAACTTTGTTCATGGAAGTTTAATATGATTTTAAGTACACGAAGGAAAAATAGGGAAGTTTTTTGCAGTGTTATAGCCAGATGGTTACTTGCTGAGAATATTTTTTTCGGAATGGAGGAATGAAAATTGAAAACATTTTTTTATATTAATAAATTCTGAGTTAAATAACACAAAAAGGTTGATATGCCGTAAACAAACAAAGAAGCATTTAATCTATAGCAAATGTTTTTTACTTATTTTTTAACTTACTCTGTTGATTTAATTATCAATCATTCATCAGTATTTCATTACTTGTTTGATTTGTACGGTTAATCAAATTGACACTCCGGTTCTCGTTAGAACACTGAAGTTAAGCGCGGTTGAACCTGATTAGTACTGCATCAGTGACCGTTTGAAAATACTAGGCGCTGCATGTGGGAGGAGGTCAACACCTACCTTCAAGAACTGCAAGACATAATCTCATCTACTCGGACCAGTATATATACTTCACTGGGAGCCGCTTGCGAATTTAATATTTCCTAGAAACTTTCTAGGACGAAGTCGATTCAACTCGCCTAGGGTAAATGCTGCTTCTTTTCGTTTTCTCTTTTTCAAAGAGCTTCGCTACATACTTGAAAACGAAATTCCTTGAGTTATCACGATCTTGGGTCAATATTCCACCTACCAGGGAGTCATAAGAGTTTCAACCTTTATCTGGTTGACCCATCTTTTTGTGGTCATTCTCTGGAGTTTTTTTTTTTTTTTTTTTAAAGATGTTTTCATGATATACTTTCTTTTACATATCTGGAGTCTGGTAGCCAGGAAACATGTCGAAACCATGTAAATCTATTTTTCGTCGCTTAATAAAATAGTCCATTCTCGTTCAAATGATCACCAATTTAAACAAAAGGTGTAAAAACTAATCCTAAACTTGATTAGTTTTTATGTTTAATGTTTGTCTTTCAATTTTTTCTTTTGTCGGGGACGAGTCATCCTAGTGGATGCTAGACATTCATCTGCTATTTCAAAGCTTCCAACTGAGATATTTAGGATACTAACCTTTCCTTTCAGCGTAGTTTTGAATCTTTCTTGCACTTGGTTCACCTAGTAGGTTTTCAAATTATGCAAATAATTTTTTGGCAGCTCCGATGATTACTGGAATGATAGAGATTTTTTTCATGCCGTATATAAGATCTTGGTATTTAGTGATCATCTCCCTCATCTCCGTTCAAGCCAGCATCATTAGGGATACTGACTTCCAACTAGAGTTGCTAGTTTCTTACTTTTGTTTCATGTCACAACGTCAGATTTAACAACTCGGTTTTCTAGGTATGTAGTCGTAAGGATTTCAAAGTCATGGTAGATGGTCGATGATTTCAGATTGAACAATGATGTTCGTTGAAAAATGTGTTCGACTATGTCCGAATGCAGCCGAAACAACAAAGTTCAGTGTTGTGCCTTTTTGGTTTGAACGATATTTAAAAAAATATTATTATTAACCTATATTACACCGTAATGTCAAATGACGAATAAAGTGATAAAATAACCAGACATGTATCGTTTACTAAATGATGACGTCGTCCATGACGTCACATCTCCATAATATTCAATGTTTTTAGATATTAATACCAACTGATTGATAACCGTTTCGCTCATGGAGAACGGGGGATATCGTATAATTGATAATATATCCTAAAGTTGAGTAACCGTCTGTTTGCATATACGCTCTAGTTGAAGATGGGGCATCCTACCGGATACCAGAAATTCTACCCATCATCTCATACATTCCAACCGAGAGATCTTTTTAATATTCTAACCGGTGTTTTAAATGCAATTGTCTGTATCTCTCTTGCACTTGGTTCACCAAGTAGCTTTTAAATTCTTTTTCATGAGTCAAGTTGCTCCTATAATTACTAGAATGATGGAGATCTTCCTAAGATTCCAGTTTCTTTTCATATTATACACAAGACTTTGGTATTTCGTTATCTTTTCTCTCTCAGCTCTGTGTAACCCAGTATCATTGAAGATACTAACTTCTACTAAGGTTGCTTATTTCTCCAAGTCTCATATCACCATGTCAGATTTAATAGCGCCGTTTTTTAAATAGGTAGCTCTGCAAATTGAATAGTCATACCGCAGAATAACATGCTTTTTGTGGAGAGAGGGCAAAGCAGGATAAGTGGATCATATTATCACGTAAAAGAATGTCTTGCGTTTCTATAACTTATTTTACATCTCTACTAACATTTCATTTTCGCGAACGCCTTTGTTTTCAACTCGCTTCCCTTACGATAACGTCGAATCGACGTTGATCGAGAAAAACATTGTCATACTGAAAAAAACACCTTATTCATCTAATTTTGATGTGTACGACATTTGTATTTTCATCAGGATCAAGGAGTCATCAGACTTTCGCAAACTAAAAAAAAAATTTCAAATATATTGACTTCAGGATCGGAAATCCTATGGCCGCCTTTTGTTTTAGGCTAAACGGAAAATTACTTCTCCTTCAGCTTCTCTCAGCTGACTAATCCTACTTATGACATTCATCCAACTGTCTTTGTGCACCTTGATGAACTATTGTCCTGCATTATTTGCATCTAACAACGTTTCCTCTTTTTTATGAGCTCCCCAGGGCATTGCCTATGGAGGAGACGTTTATATGATAAATATATATATTAGATTGAAGAAAGAGCTTTTCTCGACTTTTTGGCTAGGAACATAGAAGTGTAGTATCTGTTCTGATGCTGCATTTCATCTTTTTTGTTCTTGTTCAGTTAAGGAGAAATCCTTCTAGACTGAGACAATTTAAACTTTTGTTTTTATGTAGAGTGTCTTTTTTTGCAAGAGTGAGATTTTTCTCACATTAAAAACCGACGCTGTATCTTCAGTGAACGAATAATAAATAGGAACATCTTGCTAAAAATTAAAAAAAAAAAAAAAAGCATTTCGCCGTACTGGAACAACTACTCTATCAATGTCTTTTTGGTCCGTGTGATGATTATCAAGTTTCGTTCTGAAGAAGATGAGACGATAAAGAGTTATAAGGACAGAGCTGATGGGCATTTCAAAAGAATTCTTTTAGCAGTACACAAAAGAATGACAGAGAAGGATGAGATGAGAAAGTCCATTAAACTTGAGGAGGTAATTACGTTGAAGAGTGAACCACGTGATTTGCTGTTTGCAACTAGAGATAAACTAGACTTTTTGACCCGTTAAAAACAGGCAAAAATAACTGGTTACTTAGAATGAGAGTTTTATGCCATAGATGGTTTGATATGGCAAAATTGTACTTATTTTAACATTACATAATAATTATTATTAATCCATATTAATCCCTATCTGTTCATCGAATGGATATAAGAATACTTAGTCCGCTGCACCTTATCATAGCAAAAATCCATACAAAATTCCAGCCAGATCGGCACAGTAGTTTCCGAGAAAACTTCTAGAGAGTATGTGATATTGTAATGACTAATCCCTATTCATTCATAATTCTGCATCAAACGGATACCATAATACTTGGTTCGTTGCACCATATAAAAAAAATCCATTCAAAATTTCAGTTTGATCGTCCGTAATTTTCGAGAAAAAAGTGATATGGACAGACGGACAAACAAAGATAAATATGATATAGATGACTTGTTGGACAAATCCGGCTGCTTTTCATACATAGCTCGCGGCGTCTTCATAGCTAAACACGCAGATTAAATGGATGCACTTTAAGAGTACCTGTTCCCGCTACGTTAAACAGCAGACTATACATTGTTTTCAATGGCGGCTTAGAGTTAAATAGGTTGACTAAATATCTAATCTAGTGATTATCGTCTATTATAGCAATCGTTATTCATTCATGTTATCCGGACTTCAGACTACACGTCTCTTAAAATATGCTCGCTAATCTGATTATAGAACTAGACAGTAATAAGCCGTAATTCCATGATGGAGTTAATCGGTCAAGGTGTTACGAGTGTACATTCAAAAAGATTGATATTCAACTTGTTATCGATGATACGCGAGATTTCCTGTTCTGGATGAGCGAAGCGCTAATCAATCACGTGGTATTAACATATTAAAACATTAAACGTTAATCGAAGTGATGACATTAACGTATTAAAACCATGCAAGTCTTAGTGATTGGTTAATTCAAGGTTAATCTGTCTATTAATATATTTATTAGTAGGCATACCAGGTATTGTCCGGGAATGAATAGGGAGGCACCTTTGCACTTATGCAAAGAACTAGGATATCTACATCAAGTTTAAAAAATATATATTTGTATTATAACTTTATATAAAGAGTAGTAGTCTATGTGTATGCGTGCATGTTTGTGTCCAACTAAAACTAAAAAAATCAAAATAAACACCCAGAAAGTTGTTTTTTTTTTCTTTGTATGTGTTACGCCGGATGAATAATATCTAAACTTTTGAAAATAATCTTCAGTCTTTAACTTTGAACGGATGCAGATTTTGTGAGATTGATTGAGTTCCAGCCAGTTACTTTATGAACTAAAAGGAAATAACACTGACCTTTTTTTATTATTATTATTAATGGATTAATGTCGTTATGTCGACTGATTTCCCGAGATGTCTATAAAAGCGAGTTGTCTATCTGTGTGTGTGTTCAGAGAGAACAATTGGCTGGACAGAGAAGAAAGAGGGGCTTGGGTATTATTATTATTATTATTATTATTATTATTATTATTATTATTATTATCATTATTATCATTATTATTATTATTATTATTATTATTATTATTATTATCCGTTGTATCTTCTCGTTCATACCCCTGATTCACATCTCCCATTCTTTTTTCAAAGTTGTATTTTTATTATTATTGGCTCACAAGGAACTTTCACACAGGTCATAAAGGATCTCTCCTTAAACACAGCCTGTGGTGTTCTCTGAAAGTTGAGTGACAACAAGTCTCCCAGTTTTCTAGTGTTCTCCATAATTTGCATTATCGCAACAGCCGCCCAGCATCAATCTCTCGCTAGCAGCGGCCATTAGTCTCCACTAAGCCTCCCCAAGGTTCCAATTCTCTTCGCACTTGTCTAGCGGAGTGCTATCTCCTCGGTCTTTCCATCCTCTTTGACCTTTCTCGGCTATTTAGCATTATTCTTTTGTGTGTGTGTGTGGGGGGGTGATTGGGTAATGGGAGAGGATTGGGGAAGTGGATGGGGGAGAGGGGAGGGATAGAGAACTTATTATTATTATTATTAATACTATTAATTATTATTATTATTTTATTATTATTATATTTTCGATTTCTAAAGGAAATTAAGCTATTTCGATATCGTTTAAAAATTGTGACTAACGTATACACACACAAAGTGCCCTCATATAGCATATTGTGAGTGGATAGTGACTATTTCGGAATCTCTAATTTTTATAAAAAATGTTACATTACCTTATTATTATCATTATTATTATTATTATTATTATTATTACTATTATTATTATCATTATTATTATTATTATTATTATTATTATTATTATTGTTGTTGTTGTTGTTGTTGTTGTTGCTGTTACTATTATTGTTAAAAACCCACACAACGAGTGATGGCAGAAACTTCAGCTAATACAGCATAAAATAATACCGAAGGGTAAGAAGCGAGGAGAGAAATAGAGAGAGCACCAACCAGACGTCCACTGGAAGGTGCGGAAAGAAAAACTGATTGATCAATTGTAGTTCTGGGGTATAAACCGATTTATCGTGCCAGATCAAATGTTCAGCACCGTTCTATAAGCGGAAATTTCGTGAAAAAATAAAACAAACAAAAAGAACAATAAATACACACATAAGAATATCTACACAATAAAGTATACAAAAATATGCTTAACAACCAAAATTATATGTAGCAGTACGCCCTATCAGTGTCATCAGCCGAATATAAAATACGAAAATACAATAAAGACGTGACCATTCTTTAGAAACGCGTACAGGAGTTGCATTAGTTTTTAAATTGGTCTAAACTGTTTATTTCTTCTTGTGTGGACTTAATTTCAGTTCTATCATCACAAAATTAAAACCAAAATCCTCTTGGTAAGCACGTTAATGCGAGGATGCTCTTTCATAGTTATGAAATACTAGTAGGGGGGGGCGCCCGGCTTTGTCCGCGCGTAAAATACGCTTAAATATGATATTTTAATTTGTCCAAATTTCGTATGTATTATTATAGAGTCGTGATTTCAAAAGTGAAAAAAAGAATTGAGGTGCAATCAGTTAGAACCGAAACTGAAGCATTCAAAGCTGGCGACGGTACCGCTGTATCAACGTTACACGCATATAAACCAATTGAAAATTAAAAATTAAAAATAAACTAAGATGAATGTACAAAATGTATTTTTTAAAAATTTTAACTCATTTTTGACCCCTTAAAACAATTTAACCCATAAAAGAACGACCCCGTAAAAAATCAATCATTTGAGGCCCTTAGCGCCGCTTTGCGACTTTTAGTTTCAGAGGATATGAAGTTTGAAAATATGGACAGACAGACTGACAGACCGACCGACAGACAGACAGACCGACAGACATGTAGCCGTTTATATGTTATAATACCAACATTTAAATGTTTATTATGGTTTAAAATTTTAATACATAAAGAAAACTGTTCGAAGGGAGGTTTTTTGGGTTTTTAGTTTTACCCAGCAAACATTCGCCACCAATATAGATGATCAGCAATGCTAATTTTTGGTTCACTTCTTACGCTTTGTTGCAGTGTATTCAACGCGCGTTGCTAAACGGTCATAGTTTGTAGTTACGTAATCGACGCTGGATCTGAATACGCGCTTTCAAACATGACCGCTTCGCAGGCGGTATGCACCATAAATGACCGAAGAGCGTATATCCGATTTCTTTGCGTTTTTATGCTGGTTCAAAGTGATATATTCAGATCTAATCTCCCGTAACGCTTCTCTCGAAATAATCTCGCCTTTATCATTGTAAGCGTTGACACCTTGCTACAGGATTGTCCTTATGCGCTCCAGTAAGTCCTGGCACTAATTTAGTGCAGACTTTATGGAAACTAACTGTGCTAATGACGATTTCGTATGCAGAGTCATAATCAATTTGCAGTAAACATGGCACACTATAAATGATCACTCGTCGATTGGCAGGACCTGCCAGCATCCTAGGTTATAGTCATTAACGTACTTCCTACATCAGCCTAGATGTGGCAATAATGCTCCATAGACAGTCAAATAGTGGCATCATAGAGATATAAGATACGATTATAGTCAGATAACTTACTTCCTAATTTTCGGCGTAGCTGTACCAGAAGCGAAAACAAGGCAAATTAGTTCCTTCCGTTTCTTTTTCCTACGCCTATAAATTATTTATGATTTTGATTTCAATAATTTTATTTTTATACTTCCATAAACATATATTTATTATGCGTTATGGGGTTAAATGGTAATAAAACGAAGGAACACAGGACTTTTAGGAACGAACATGTATTCATATATATTACAGGCAAAAGCAGGTTGAGCAATACCATTCCTCAAATGTAGGGCGTTTGCACACGACCTCCTTGGCCGTGTGTCCATTTCTGACTGCCGGCACCGGTACTCGATACCGGAAGTGACGTTACTAGAGGAAGTGACATCATGAGATAGTCCATTAATCCCATGGAGAGGCGTCTCCAACAATTATATAAATTCAAATGAAAAACTTAAAAAAATTTTTTTATATAATTTCAAAAACGTCTGTTCTACTCTGGGAGCAATACAATTTTGATGTGTCTTCATACTTTAATTTTAACCATACTTTTGGTGGTATTGTTAAAGCTTGTTTACTAGCTCTTTTTTTATGTTTCGTGTTTTCAAATAACACTAAAACTATAATTATTAGCATTATTGTAACATGGTAAGCGAGAATGGGATAACAAAAGAATTTGGCCCATTTGTATTTTGTTCTACTTACATTAAATCTTTTTAGACTATTTTCATTATCAACATATTTTCTCTTCATATTATTATGAAACCGGGCGCGGAAACAGAATTACCTGGGCTCACTAATGTCATTGTGTTTTGTTTGACTCAGCGTAGCCCAGGAGGAATAAATGTAAAAATCCAGTATTACATTTACAAGTAATAGATTCCGTAAATGAATTATTTTATTGCTGTTTTCAGCATATGAAAACAAGAAAGAGGAATGGGTTGGATGAAGGATAAAAAGAGGGTTGAGGAAAGGGACTGAAAAATGAATGAAACGGAAAGAGAGAAAAATAGAGACACGGCTGGATATATATATATATATATATATATATATATATATATATACATACATACATACATACAGGGTGACCCCCCCCCCAAAAAAAAACGGGCCCATATCTAATTAGACCCAGTTTCTTAGTGTTTTGTCCGAATGAAATGGAACTTTGGTCATAACTAGTTTATTATATTCAAAACATCAACTCAAAACACTAGGATCTTTGGCCCCTTTTTCTCCGTTCTACAGCATATGTTCTAGATGGCCTCCATTTAGCTTTTGTTTTTTGTTTTTTTGGTCACCCTGTATATATATATATATATATATATATATATATATATATATATATATATATATGCAAAAATGTTAATATAAAGATGTTATAGACATTATTTTATTATTTTTGTGTTCTCTAGAAACGCCGGGCAGCCCTGCTAGTCATTTTATAAATAGAGATTAAAACAACACTGCATTAGCATAATTAGTTATCATTAGTTATAGTTAGTTATATTTATATAACAACGTGATTAAATTAATACTTATTTTTAAAATAAGCAATACTACTCCACGTCTAAAGCAATACTTGTCATAGTATGCTTGTCCACGTTGCGCAATGGATAAAGTGCAAAGTTATAATCAGCTCAATGTGCGACAATCTTATAAAGTTTGCAAAGGTCTATACTAAGAATGTCATAAGGAATTCAACCTGATAATGGCTGACGAAATGAAATCCTTTTAACCCCCCCCCCCTTCCCACGGGTTCATATCAATATACCGTAGAGATGATCGAATCCAGTAAAACACACCTTAAGAAGGTCGGTCGAAATTGTGTGAGAATTGTATCCAAGATGAAAATATTAGCCTGCATAATCCATATAATGGTCCAAAAACGGCATAGTTAAAAACAAAAACGGCATAGTTAAAAAAAAAACGGCATAGTTAAAAACAAAAACGGCATAGTTAAAAACAAAAACGGCATAGTTAAAAACAAAAACGGCATAGTTAAAAAAAAAAACGGCATAGTTAAAAAAAAAAACGGCATAGTTAAAAACAAAAACGGCATAGTTAAAAAAAAAACGGCATAGTTAAAAAAAAAAAACGGCATAGTTAAAAAAAAAAACGGCATAGTTAAAAAAAAAAACGGCATAGTTAAAAACAAAAACGACTCCATAAAAAAGTAACGGCGAAAAAATGAAAGTAAAAAAAAAACAAACAAACAAACTTTCGGGCAACGCCTGGTAAGTAATGATAGTTATATATACACACACACACACACATATATATATACATATATATGTGTGTGTGTGTGTGTGTGTGTGTGTGTGTGCGCGTGGCGTGTGTGTGTAAAAAGGTACATCAGAAATAGGATTGTAAACACTGAGATGTAATTCATTTAATTGAACACGCTGAGAGAGATACTTCAAATAAATCAATCGCAAAACGTATCTTTTAAATGTTTACCTATCGATCTGTTTTCTGCGATCAAACAAATATTGTAAACTTCATGAATTGAATTCAAACAAAATGGCGGCATAACATTTGTAGCGGGAAATTATTTCCTAATACAAAATTAGATTTTTATTCCCTTTTTTTTTTTTGCGAAAAACACATTTGGAATTGATTTTATCTCATCCTTATATCAGGGTTTTACCGCTTATGTCCTAAGGCACGACTAGGGCCATTGGCACGACAACTGCTGCTGTTATTGTTGTTGCTGCTGCTGCTGTTGATGATAATGATGATGCTGATGATGGGATTCTCACTTGCCCTCGGCATTCACACAATTTTTGTCTATTTTCTTGAGTAATCTCTGGAATATTTCATATGCATCGACCAGACGGGTAGATATTGCCCGAATGCCGATAATATCAGCGGTTACCTGGGGCAATCAGCGCACATTGCTCGAATGGCCACGGTAATAGATATACATCATCATCATCATCATCATCATCATCATCATCATCTCGCTACCACCACCACCACCACCACCACCACCACCACCACCGCCATCAGCTGTTATGTTGATGAAACACGCTCAAATATGTTATCTTAATTTATGCAGATTTCGTATTTATTATTATAGAACCCATTCTCTATCGATAATTACATTGCATTCATTATATAGTAGCGATTTCAATATATATATATATATATATATATATATATATATATATATATATATATATGACTGTGGTGCCATTAGCAAGAATCGAAACCAAAACCAAAATATATAGCGCTCCAGCCTTAGTCGTAACCGTTTGAGTTATCGTAAGTTCAATATGACATAGCTAAAACTGAACTAACGTTAATGTATAAATGCATATATATTTGCGCATGCGAACAAGGAACTTTAAGTCGACTTACGCCTGCCAAGTTCCAATTTCTTTCAATGTTGACCCCTTATCAGCTATTTTACCGGCTAAAGACCCATAAAAACGGTCCACAAAAAAAAAGAAAACAATCATTTGACTCGTCTCACATAGATCTGCGACATCTCGTGTCGGGACTAATACAGTTTGATAAATTAAAGACAGACAAACTGACAGACAGTTTTTTATATACGATTATATTATATTATATAAAAGAACAAACACACACACACACACACACACACACACACACACACACACACACACAAGATGGACCTGCTAAGTGTAACAATGGAATCATAAAGGGCATTTATAACCTACAGTCCAACCATTTTGCGTACAAATAAACTCTAGTCCATGATAATCCTGTTCATTAAATTTCTTTTATAATCATCCAACAGTCTCTGCTTTATCGCCACTCAGTATGATGCAGGAAATTTTAGCGATCGTATCATCACTAGGAAGCATGTTCCTGAATGTAATGTCATCTCAAAGATAATGTCTATCCAAACAGCGAATCTTCTACTGCCGAATGTGAGCACAATTTAAGGCAGGAAATGCACACACTTCTGGTTCTCAAAGAAAATTTGCAAAAAAAAAAAACCGTGTTAAAATACAAGGTCAACTTATTTGATCCGAGCAGAATATCAGCGGATCATCATGTAGACATATGGAGTCCAAATTGTGTAGATAACACATCGCAGTAACCTTGTATCCCCTTTTCTTCTTTGTTGTTCTGTCATGAAATATGTTGATTAAGTAAATTGTAGATAAGATAGTGGTGACACAATAAGCATCAGTAAGCACATAAAGCTCAGAGCTATAAACTGAAAGACATCATCAGCTCAGAGTATTTTGTGACGGTTCTGATCGATGGTGGAACTAAGCCTAAAATACATTAAAGAATTGCGCAGACAATAGCAACATTAGCCAAACTAAAGTCTATATGGAATGACAAACATTACAAGGCCTTCGGGCCAAGATCAAAGTGTAGTATCTGTTCCGGCAGATACTGCACTTAAGATAATTTGTACCAGTCAATGGAGGGGAAACCCTCTATACTGGGACAATTGTTATTTTTGGTAACCAGAGTGACCCCTTTTAGGGGAGCTGGTTTTTACCTCACATTAAAAACGGCCTTGTGCCTAATTTGCTCAGTGGGGGAGCAAATAAATACCATCTGTTCCGTCAGATTCTGCAAGCTATGACTAGCTATGACTAGCAAAGACCAGATGTGGGGGCAACCCCACATGCCTGACCTTTAACCAGCTCCCATTTCCCACCTCTCGGGAGCTGGTCCCCTTTTTCCCTTCCCCCTCCCTTCACTCCTCACATTAAAAATTGGCCTTGTGCCTAATTTGCTCGGTGGGGGAGCAAATAAATACCATCTGTTCCGTCAGATACTGCAAGCAAAGACCATATGTGGGGGCGACCCCACATATAAGACCTTGGTCAATGTAGGGGCAACCCTTCATACCAATTGTCAATATCCAGCTCCCCTACTCCCCGGGGAGTTGGTCCCCATTTCCCCTTCACTCCTCACATTAAAAATCGGCCTTGTGCCTAATTTGCTCGGTGGGGGAGCAAATAAATACCATCTGTTCCGGCAGATACTGCACTTAAGATAATTTGTACCAGTCAATGGAGGGGAAACCCTCTATACTGGGACAATTATTATTTTTGGTAACCAGAGTGCCCCCTTTTTGCCTACTTTTAGGGGAGCTGGTTTTTACCTCACATTAAAAACGGCCTTGTGCCTAATTTGCTCAGTGGGGGAGCAAATAAATACCATCTGTTCCGGCAGATACTGCACTTAAGATAATTTGTACCAGTCAATGGAGGGGAAACCCTCTATACTGGGACAATTATTATTTTTGGTAACCAGAGTGACCCCTTTTAGGGGAGCTGGTTTTTACCTCACATTAAAAACGGCCTTGTGCCTAATTTGCTCAGTGGGGGAGCAAATAAATGCCATCTGTTCCGGCAGATACTGCACTTAAGATAATTTGTACCAGTCAATGGAGGGGAAACCCTCTATACTGGGACAATTATTATTTTTGGTAACCAGAGTGACCCCTTTTAGGGGAGCTGGTTTTTACCTCACATTAAAAACGGCATTGTGCCTAATTTGCTCAGTGGGGGAGCAAATAAATACCATCTGTTCCGGCAGATACGGCTTGGTCCCGCCAAAGCTCGGTATTCTTGGCCTTCGGGCCGGGATGAAAGTGTAGTATCTGTTCCGGCAGATACTGCAAGCTATGACTAGCTATGACTAGCAAAGACCAGATGTGGGGGCAGCCCCACATGCCTGACCTTTAACCAGCTCCCATTTCCCACCTCTCGGGAGCTGGTCCCCTTTTTCCCTTCCCCCTCCCTTCACTCCTCACATTAAAAATTGGCCTTGTGCCTAATTTGCTCGGTGGGGGAGCAAATAAATACCATCTGTTCCGGCAGATACTGCAAGCAAAGACCATATGTGGGGGCGACCCCACATATAAGACCTTGGTCAATGTAGGGGCAACCCTTCATACCAATTGTCACTATCCAGCTCCCCTACTCCCCGGAGAGTTGGTCCCCATTTCCCCTTCACTCCTCACTTTAAAAATCGGCCTTGTGCCTAATTTGCTCAGTGGGGGAGCAAATAAATACCATCTGTTCCGGCAGATGCTGCACTTAAGATAATTTGTACCAGTCAATGGAGGGGAAACCCTCTATACTGGGACAATTATTATTTTTGGTAACCAGAGTGCCCCCTTTTTGCCTACATTTAGGGGAGCTGGTTTTTACCTCACGTTAAAAACGGCCTTGTGCCTAATTTGCTCAGTGGGGGAGCAAATAAATACCATCTGTTCCGGCAGATAC
>NC_136498.1:77543759-77576259 GCF_053919585.1 Euprymna scolopes | reverse complement strand
GTTCTTTTATTTTTGTAATTGTTGTGGGGGTAATGATGTAGTTAGCAGCTGTGTCCAAACGGAATTTCATGTTCACCCGGACAACGCCGGGTATCGATGCTAGTCTATTATACAAAGGGGACCTGTATGTGTGTTAGCGTGTGCTTGTAGTCTACAAAAACTTTTGTCATCCGCATTCGACTGGGTCGAAACCAGTACTATCTGAAAGAACAATACCTCGGATACATAATATGTGAAAATTAGAAAAAAGATTAATTCTGTGGCAGTCAACGGATCACTATTTGGAAAGGGGTCCTTTTTCATGCGTACGTGACTTTCGCACGTCACGCACGCATGATTAACTAAAAACTGTAGCCACTGTTGTGAATTCCCTGATAAAAAACTTATTTTGCAACGTCATGACGTCACAAGCACACGTGGTTGTGTGGGCAAACGCGTTTTGACTCTTTTTGCGGTTATACTTGACTGTCGTCGGTAAGATTACATGAGGTCTTAAAAGTTGGATCTAAACAGCAAACTTTATGGAAAGCCAATTCCAATTGTTATTGTTCTATCATGTTATTTGCACTATAACGTTTTCGCTACAGTTTATTAAACCAAATTATGTAAAATTTGTAATATTTAAACATTTTTCTATAATGACCGAAAAGCCAAACTCAGCAAAGGGAATAACTCACCGTAAAACATTCACAGCAAGAACTTGTTTTCCAACAGCACTGCAAAAAAACTTTACCTTCCCCCATTGTCTGAAAAACATCGATCTTGGAACGTGAGGACCAAAGGACGAAATAAAGGGAAGCTCGATTGGGGTAGCAACCGAAAGAAAATTTAAGGTTGAATTTCCATTCTCATCATCTGTGTATTCCATTGCAGCTCATCCACTCTTGACAAACAATGCTTGTTTTTGTTGTTGACGTGTGCAAGTTTAGTCACTGACAGTTCGACCCATAGAACAGGTAGCAATAGTTTATATGATACTTGTAGAAAGTAATAGAGCATAGCAGACCTGACAAAAGCTGATCAGATTTGATAAAAGTGGACCACAACAAAACAACCAGAACCAATAAAGCATGCCACACTGATATAAGCAGATTCGACCTGACAAAAAGCAGATCCAAACCGACAAAAATCAGACTCATCCTGATAAAATCAGATAAAACCCAACAAAGGTCGACAACTTGACAAAATTCAATTAGACATGAGAAAACCGGAACAGACCTGATAATAGAAGATAAGATCTAGCGAAAGCAGACCAGACCCGACATAATCAGACCAGACCCGACATAATCAGATCAGACCTGATAAAAGTAGATCAGACCTGACCAAAGCAGACGAGACCTGATAAAAGAAAATCCGATATAATAAAAAGAAAACCATGCTTGACATTAGTAAACCAGACCTTACAAAAGCGGGCCAAACGTGATAAAAGCAGACCAGACCTGACAAAAGCAGACTAGACGTGATAAAAACAGATGAGCTTCGAATTAAAATGAAACAAAAGAGAGACTTTTGCTTTTTTTCATTAAGTAGGAGCAAGTTCCTTAGCAATCATGCTTTTGTTTATCTGGACAGAAACTTATTTGATTTTGTATCCATTAATATTGAATGGATTTCGTGGAAATTCATTCATCGACTATTTCTCCTTTCTCTTCATAGTTTTTCAGCATTGTTGGCCGTGTCGTCTACGTGGACGCAATTAAGCCTTGACCTTGCCTAAAAGCAATTTCCAGATATGCTAATATAGGAATTAGGCATGAATTAGCGGGACATGATCGGTTTCTATGGAAACGGCGTTTAAACGGATCGATGCAATTTGTAGCGTATTCGACATTCGTTGGCATATTGCATTTCTCAGAAACACCTTTTGAGATGTTTAATATTCGATTATTTTCTAGCTCATACCCAGAAGATTAAAATTTGTTGTCTCTACATCCAATCGAATGTTACTGAGTGCTATAAAGGTTTTGTACTCGCACCTGTTGAAAGATGAATTTTTCGCACAAATACAAACATTCACTGGAAGAGGAAATAATGATTTCCGTATAACGTAAAGCAATACACTTTTATAAAAATAGATTTCTCTTGGGTTACCGTTAGCGTAGGAAAGTTGTAAACAAAGAAATTACATATAACACTATAGTTTCTTTTACTGTTAGGAGCGAGTTTGTTGCTGTTCACTTTTGTAACTCCATCATACAAGCAAAACCAATGTATAAAAACTAAAATTCTTGTGTGTTTGTGTTTTTAACAGTGTAATACTTTGTTATGTGAATTTATCTTTGGTGATGTACGCAAGCACACACACACACACACACACACACACACACACACACACACACACACACACACACACACACACACACACACACACACACACACACACACACACACACACGCACGCACGCACACACACACACACACACACACACACACATATATATATATATAAATAAAATTGATAAAAAATAAAAGCAATCTTTTAGCAAATATAAACCTATCAAGCTATCTACACGGTTAGGTGGGGCAGTTAATATAAGAAGTGAGAGATAAAAATTCGAAATTAAATCAGAAACTTTTATTAACTCATCAGCCCAATAAGGAAAGCAGAAAAGAAAAAAAAAGTCTTTAGACCTTGACATTTTGGAGCTAAATGCTTCTCATCAGAAGAGGAGAAAGAACCAAAATTATAAATCTACAGAAAAACTAGCTTAATGATATCAGCTTAGAAATTAGAAATGATAGATGCATAGAGTGGCACAAAGTATAAAGTCTAGGTAGAAATATAAGATAGGAGAACAGTGGCATATATGAGAGAGTACGGGATAGATATGGAGTGGATAGCAGAGAAATATAAAAAATACATCTCTACTATTATATAAAGGAACTTTGTGTGTGTGTGTGTGTGTGTGAGTGAGTAAGGAGAAAGGGAGGGAGGGAGAAAGAGAGTTCCCTATGGACTCCTAAACCACTGAGTTCGATTTTAAAGAAATTTCACACAAATGTACTTTACGTGCCTAGCAGTGGTCTTAAATAGGTTTTGTATCGGAATGTCGTCGGTAAGTATCGAAAATCGATAATCAAAACAATCCGATGAAAGAACGAACAAGCTTTTTTGATTAAACGATTAAACTTAACATCTTATGCAGGTTAACATCACAAAATAAAAAAAATAAAAATAAACATTAGGCTCTTTAATATTACAGGGGAGCGCTCGAAATGAAATGTTTCTGTTTAAAGCATAATTGAACCATGATGCTTGACTTTTGAGTTTTAAACATAATTCAAACCATTATCATTACACAAGTAGAAAGACCCGGCATATAAAATCAACGGTAAGTTCTTTGATATCACAACGGCACGTTCGAAATGGATGTTTCTGTTTAAAGCACAACTGCACCATTATACTTGATATTTGCATTTTAAACATAAAGTCAAGCCATTATATAAAAATCGTTTTATAAAATCGACAGTAGGTTCTCTACAGTGCAATGTAGACTATAACTAACACCTGTTCTTGTTAGATCATTGAATTTAGGCAACGTTGAGTCTGGCCATTGTTAAAATGGGTGACCATTTGATAAAACCGGGTGATGTATGTGCTGTGAAGCCTGGAGAGAGGTTGGTGCCGCAGACTATTCTTGCCCAAGACAGGCTGCATGAGATAACGCAGCACTCCCACGAACCCGGAGGATTAAGCGACGTTAAGATCTCGAATCGCAAAAATAAAAATGAATCCCCCATTAAAGACTGGTTATATAATTAAATGAAGAAACGAAAAAGTGGAACGTCGATTGGTCAAATAAAACAATTATATATTACTGGGTAATTTGAAATGGCGACTTTTTGCCTTTACCCTTTATTTTTAACTAGCGGGGGTACTCAGCGTTGCCCGGGTGTTTGTTGGTGTGTGTGTTGGGGGTAGATCAAAAAAGAAAAAAATGTTTTGGTAGGAAGGTAGGTTCGAAAACAAATATAAAAAAATAAACAAAAACGACGACAACAACAACAACAACAAACAGCGAAAAAAGTTTCTTGTAGGTGAATGTGTTGGGGGTGGCGGTGGGAGTAGATCCAAACCCTATGTTAAACTTCTTTTAAAAACTCGGGGGAAAAAAACTGCGAACATGATGTAAAAAGAAGAAAAACTAAAATAAAAATAAAAACAAAAAAAGTTTGCTAGGTAGGGTAGGATCAAACCCGGAACGTTTAGGCGAAAAACTTAATAAGTTACCGCTCGCCCACGAAAGGAAGGTAACTGAAACCAATTTCAATTTAACGTTTATAAATAACAGGTGCGCGGCGAATTTAATTAGGTCAAAGGAAATTAAAGCCCCGCACTTAATTTTAACTGCGGCATAGTTCTTTTGGGTTTGTTATTTACCCAACTATGTCTGGTTTTGTTTCCCCCAACGTGTTGGGGAAAATCAGCTCCTCTTTATTAGAGGAGTGTCCAAATGAAAGCAATTGTTTGCTATGATGGGTTTCACCGACATTGACCAAACGTCCATTGCTTTCTGGACGCTCCCGGCCCGTAGGCCGAGGATTGCTCCTTCGTTTCACATCAGTTTCGCTTTTATACGAAAAAGACCAACCAACACGTGAGAAACCGAAATAGCAATAATTTTGTGAAAGTCGACGTAAATAAACCTAGCCGCGACGCGCATTCGCAATTCGTACATATTATGATCTACATGGTATATAAGAAGTTCTAAGCGATAGTACCCTGGCGAAAAAAGCTTACAAAAACTCGCGCACCCGTTTTGTCTTTTATATATATATATAGATAACGAAAAAGCTTAATGGAGATTAAATCTATTTTTTGTGGTTTAGAAACATGGGAGGATGAGTGCTTCCGTTGTTCTTTTATTTTGCATGATGATGATGATGCTAATGAATATATAATGGTATATTCATATGTATATATATATATATATATATATATATATATATATGAATATATATATATGAATATATATACATATGAATATATAATGGTATATATATATATATATATATATCGTGATCATAATCAAAATCAACAACTTCAGTTTAAAAATAATAAATGTATGTATTGAATTATCATTAGAAAAGTTATTGCGTTTTATATAGAGTTTTATTTTTTAAAAAATATTCCCAATAATCTACGCTTTGATATGTATAAATGTAGCCGGAAAAATAACCAAACAGAAGTAATCATATGGCATTTAAAACATTTTTCATGAATTTACTTTAATTAATATTACTACTGTTAATAATAACGATAACGTCAAGGAAACTCTTGTAAAGGAGAAGAAGAAAGTAGAGAAAGAAACAAAATACTGAGGATGGAGTTTGATGTCGAAATATATTTAAATTATAACTTTCAAGCAAGTAAAACATTTGTTTATTTTCGTAATATTGCGTTGTAATTTGGCTTTCAAGCGCACTTGATGCGTATTTTATTTTATTCAAATTAAATCAATGTTTCTATAACGGAACTCACACCCCCGATGTTAATCAAGCGTCGCCAAACCAGCGTTCTTGACATTTCAAAATACAACCGCTGAGAGACAACACGCGGATCTTTATTACTGACTTTACTTTCTCCAACTTTACAAATGGCAAGAAAGAAGAAGAAGAAAAAACAAAGAACCAAGATACCGAGGATGGAGTTTGATGCCGAAATATATTTAAATTATAAATTTCGAGCAAGTAAAGTATTTGCTTATTTTCGTAAAATTGCCTTGTGATTTGGCTTTCAAGCTCACTTGATGCGTATTTTATTTTATTCAAATTAAATCAACGCTTCTATAACGGAACTCACACCCCTCACACACACACACACATACACACACATACACACACACACACACACACACATATATATATATATAATAAAATAATACAATGAAATTGTAAATGAATCCTACATTATATGATTTTATTCGACACATTTAAAAAAATAAATTTGCAAATGCAATATAGCATTAACTGTGCTATGTAAGTTTTTGTCTCAGTAAATATAATGTATTAAAAATATTTTCTTGTATCACTGAGGTAAGTAAACTTCATAGACATAAAAATTGCATTTATTCATTTAGATTATCCTTTAAATTGCATGTACAGACACAAATGGCGCAGAATGTTTAGGCCAGCAAATTAGACACAGAACAAAAGAAGTCCACAAACTCGTTTTTCGTCGATCATGTAATGGAAGTTATGTGAAATAACAAAGTGTATTCAAAAGTTTTCATGAATATTGGCTGTGTTTAAAGTCGATGTCGCATTGGCTTATAGTCAATCAAAAACTACAACGCATCGTCGATTCAGAGCGTTGTTCACAGCTGTTTCAACGCAACTAAAAGGATATTTTGCATTAATATGTGACACTGTTGAGGTCCCTAACTGCCAGAAAGCTTTCTCCTCTAATAACTTCTTCCCTCGAACAGCTAAACTTTGGAATTCCTGTCCTGTTACCCGCTTCCTTGACTGTACTGTTATGCAGGAGTTTAAATGTAACGTAAACCAACATCTTGTTAATCTTTCTTAGGCATGGTCCCAAATAGTAGCCGCTTACGTCCAAGTAGCAATAAGACAGGGACTAAAACAGTCTAAAATCTGATAGGTCCGGCACTATCGGCCAAGCTCCAACCTCTGTCCCATCGTCGCAATGTTGCTTCCATGTGCCTGTTTTACAAGTACTTTAACGGAATGTGCTATAATGAACACATAAAACTAGTGTCTCTTCGATGTATATCTAACCACCTAATCTGACAAGCAGTAAAATCCCACGTCTTCATTGCTGAGGTCCATATGTGCCGAAAAGTCTACTACTCTAATAGTTTCTTCCATCGGACTGTTAGATTTGGAATTCCCTCCCTGTCTCCTGCTTCTCTTAATATACTAGCCTGCAGAAATATGCACATACATTTCGCTGCTATACTACTCAAAATCTCCCGTTAAACATACCCCAAATAGTAGTCCTTACGTTCCATGTAACAATATGCGTTTTTTTGAAGTGAATTAAAGATTTTATTTTTCATTAAAAAAAAAAAAATCCTTCCGGCCAGTAATATATCGCCACCGGGTAACGCCGGGTGAATAATTTAATAAATATAAAGATCGCATGCTTTTCGCATGTTAAAAAATATTTCAAATTGAATCCGAATGCAATAATTGCCACGTGCAGCCAATCGATTTGAATGAAGAATAAGCGAACACGCCTGAAGATAGGCGCCAGTTAATCATGCTTGACTTTCGAGTACGCAGTATGGCGTCAAAGGATTTTAAGCCGAATTCAACAAAACACGCGCTGCAACGCGTGCGCATATTGCGCCATTTTATCAACCCTCAAATTAGTCGGTTATTATAAACCTCCGACAAATCGTAGGATTCCATTTACTTTTTGAACAATCGGCTGATCTTTCCGTTCGGCAAAAATATCGATCGCCGATGTTCTTTTGAATTCATGTGGAATATGTAGAATTGTTCGTTTCGATATTTATCTTCGCGCATCAAACAAGATTAAGACGCTTGCACGTGTTTGCAATTGTGCATGTTGCGTGATATTGACGTAAATTAGAATGCACATTGATTTTGCTTCGCATATATATATATATATATTCATATGTGTATATATATATGGTTGTGGAATTTATTATATATACAATCTCTCACATTCTGAATATATATATATATATATATATATATATATATATATATATATATATATACCATTATATATTCATATGCATCTATATATGTATATATATACCATTATATATTCAAATATATATATATATATATATATATATATATATATATATATACATACATATGAATATACCATTATATATTCATATATAGTGGTATATATATATTTTTTTAAATACATCTTTTAATTTACACTTAATAATAATAATAATAATAATAATAATAATAATAATAATAATAATAATAATAATAATAAAGGCAGAAAAAGAAAAGACAAGGGATAAGAAAAATGGGGAAATGGTAAAAGAAACAGTTACATGGACGATTAATAAGTGTGACAAAAGACGAGACTAAAAGTCGCAGTGCAGCGCTCGAGGCCTTAAATAATTTGATTTCGTACGGATCGTTCTTTTATGGGTCTTTAGCCCGTTAAAATAGTTTTTTAAGCGGTCGAAAATGGGTCGAAATTCAAAAAATCGTTATACGTTTTGTGCATTCATCTTAGTTTATTTTAAATTTTTAATTTTTAATCAGTTCATATACGTGTAGCGTTGGCACAGTGGTAACGCCACCAGCATTTAATGCTACACTTTTGATTTCAGTTTCGATTCTAACTGATGACACGCAAATAATTTATTCTTACTTTTTAAATAACCGTTCTATAATAATATATACAAAATTAGAGCAAAATTAAAATATCATATTTTAGCGTATTTTACGACCGGGCAAAGCCGTGCACCCCTCCCGCTAGTAATTACTAAAATAATTATAAGTCAGAGTTCTTTTTTATTCTTTGTCTACTTTGCGACTGAGGCTACAACGTGTTGGGTAACGTTACATTAATTGCAGTTCCTAATTCTTAAAGTTCTAAACAAAACAGTGAAGACGCATTTAAATTTATATTTTGTTAATTTTTGCAATCAATTTAATTTAAGACATAACTGTTACGAATAATGAGCCAAGGGACATGACGTGTGCATTAAAAAATCAGACAGGTGCATGAATGTTTCTTTTGTTGTTTCATACGAACATGTTAATTCTTATGTAAGCTACTCAAGGATAAAGGTTAATGAGACTGTCATTTGGTGATAAGGTATTTAGTTTTCTCTAACTGCAAGAACTATGACACCAGGATCGGAAAGTGGGAATAAGGAATCAGCGCCCGTCCCCTCAGAGGGTCAGTCTGACCTGCTAAAAGTGCCTGGGCAGCGCTGTCGGCATTCTGCAGTAGGGGCGCCTCAGGCGATTAGCAATAAACTAACCTCTTCTCAAAGAGAAAAGCAAAGCATGGGAGATGGACCTACTAGAACTGCACAGAAACAACACAATCAACAGGGGCCAGATCATTACCGAAATGGTCTAATTTATGTTGATTTGGGGTTTAATGGACAACACGATACGATCTTATAGTGTGCTATGTACTTGTATTTAAGTTTTAGAAAATCGTCTTGTTTTAATGTTCAAGAGTAGAATCACATTGTGCCAGATTTCAATCTAATATTCGAGGATTAAAAATAAATATGATACTTCAGTTAGGATTTTGTCCGTTCCTTGGGGTATTATATTCAATAACGTCGTCTCACGCACGTTTTGATGTCCCTCGCATTCAGTAAACCCAGGAGAATTCCATGCCTAATCTTTTATTCAATCTATACGGATAATGACCTCGTTATTCTGTCCCCGCCAAGTATAATATCACCATAATTAATTACTTCTCTTTGATTAGGTTCTATTATTATTATGCGGACTTTGACTTTTATATCGTAGCATTTCTACTCTCTGTGCCCCTCTCTCTTTCTTTCTCTCCCGCTCTCTCTCCCTCTCTCTCTCTCTTTCTCTCTCCACTTGTATAAACAAATACTCCTCTCTCGACGATTTAAATTGTTTAATAAAATTGATATTTCGCTTACTCACGGCGAGTAACTAATAGTCGATTAAGTAATATATATATATATATATATATATATATATATATATATATATATATATATATATATATTATACACACACACACACACACACATATATATATATAATCTGAGGTTATTGTTTTCTAGTCGTTAAGTAAACAATGAAGTTTAACGAGGTTAATACAAGAGTATACAATACCTACAGCAGGGTATATTCTTCATTTGTTTTTGCATACGCTATAATATGTTGCTATGTTGTTACACAGTCATGAGAATGTTTCGGTCATCTAGTTACAAGTATCTAAAGACCTCTACAGGCGATACAGTTTATAGGAAAGCAAAGTTTTCATTGAAAACATTAGGTCTTCTTTGTCACAGGGAATTAATATCAGGAAGTTCTGTCAAATGTTGTGACAAATAAGATGTGTTTGTATGTAAATAAGACCCAATAGAGGTGTGATATATAGGAATGAATGGAAAAGGATAGGGGATTAAATATCGAGATAGAGGTAATAAAAGACTAGAAAGAATAATATTCGTATGCGTGTGTGATAGCCGCCACAAATCATAAACATACTAGTGTGTATAGGTTCAATCAGTAGGTGAATGTGAATTTGACATATCTATGCTAAAAAGGGTTTCAGATTTAATCGGGGTTATTCAGTAATAAAAATGATTTTAATTTAACTATAAATTTATGTCGCCAAAAAATGTACAACCTACGTTGCTCTCTTGTATATCCCCATCCCACTGCTATCATCCAAACATACATTAGTGAAGAAGTTACGAGATAAGGAAGAAAAGGAAAACACACAAAGGATAAAAGAAGAAAAAGAAAAAGAAACAAAGAAAGAAGAGAAAGAAGTAGAATGAAAAGTAGAAACCGTAAATAATTTCTTGGTGGTGATTCTAAGGCATGTCTTTTTCTTTCCTACTCGTCCCCATCCCCGTCCACTTCCACCCTCACTCCAATTTCTCATCATAGCCTTTTTACTTATTTACTACGTGAAGCTTTGAAAGTTGTATAGCAATAATAATAATAATAATAATAATAATAATAATAATAATAATATCTCGAAGTGTATATAATTAATTTATCTCCATGCTTAGATATAATCGTCTACTCTAGTTGCGATAATGATAATTAAAAATAGGAGGTAATAAGGAATAAACAGGTTGGTGATTGCGATATTTATGATAATTGATAATGAAATTTGTTTAATAATAATCATATTGATTTTAATAATAGTTGGGAGAGAATGTTTAAAGTAAAATTCAAAAATCAAAATGTAAAGAATAATGGATTTCGGTGATGAGCTGCAAATGGCAAAATATAAAATAAGTAAAGATATAAAATAAATCTAGATAATTGATCTGAAGGTATCTGCGCGCACACACACACACACATAACACACGCACACAAATATATACGTGCACATGTATGTTTTTATTCATTTGGAGTAGATTTAAATAAAAATACTTTAGAGTTAATCTTTAAGTTTATGTTATATAACGCTGCATATTCTTTATTGTTTAAATTTATAATATGCTTGGTAGTTGTGAGAGGTTGAAACTAGTCAGAGTTTAGAGTTGTTGAAATTATCCAATATTAAATTTTGTGGAGATTTACTTAAAAATGTGCATTTTTGTGGGATCTTAGTATGGAGTCTAAAGTGATTTGCAATGCCTACTACTACTACTACTACTACTACTACTACTACTACTACTACTACTACTACTGCGATTTATTGATGTTTCTTGTTTCTTATTTAGGAGTTTATCATTATTTTTAAGTTTAGTGATAAAGAATTTTTCATATAAGCAAAGAAAACAAGGGAAGTTACGTGATTAACAAGTTCTGTTTTTTTTTCTCGGGATTTGCCGGTTAACAATTGGGGTTAAGCTTTTTCTTATTAGTTCACTGTAATATGCAGCCAATGATATCTTATCAGTATACTTTGGATTAATGAAAGAACTTTTGTGGCCAATGTATTTTTGCTTGAAAGTATTGCTAATTTGACCTATGTAGAATTTGTCAGTGGCAGAGTCCTCCTTTGCTGTAATGTAAGCTAGGTATATAACAGAGGTTGCCATGTAGTTCTGGTTGAGGGGAAATTAAATTTATTTATACAACTACGTTTTTATTTTTTTTACTCTGGTTACATTCTGTTTTATCATTTTAAACTTTTATTGTTATAGTTTCTTTTTTTATTCTTTCCTAGTTATTGCTTCAACTTTAGCTTAATTTAACAGTATTTTTTATTAAATATTTCGATATTGCTGGAGAGGAAGTGTAGCTAAATGAGATTTAAGATTTTTTTCCTTGGTTGGTTTTAACTTTTGATTGAAGGGAGGGGTAAACCAAATGATTTTCCTTTAACGTTGTTTTTATGTAGGTATTTCCTTTGTAGGTTCTATATACTCTGATTTAGTTTTTATATCCACTGGTTACAAGGGCCTTATTGTAAAAGAAATGTTATTTTTATTTGAATATTTTCTTATATGAGGTTGGTTGGTTGGTTGGTTGCTTTATTTAACCGGCACATCGACCTTCGTTGGGTCATATAATGCTGAAGATAGTTTTGATTTATTTTATTTATTTGTTTCAGTGTCTTTCTTTATTTAATTTTATTTTGGATGGGGACAACGTTATCTATTTTAATTGAAATTTTTTTGGAAGGGCTTGATGTTATATTTTTAGGTATCGTTTGATCTGTCTCAGAAATGAGAGAATGTTGTCTGTGCATGTGTTTTTAAATATGTTTTTCATATTGTTGGATTTTAGGTGGCATTTTCTCACGGTAGAGTAGGCTACACATTCCACTAAGATATATTTTATTGTGTGGGTCTTCTGACATGTTAAGCATTGTGATAGTTGCTCTTGCCTGAGCATGTAGGAGTGGGTAAGGTTTGTGTGGCCAATGTGTTCTGGAAATAACAACTTGATCTTTTCTTGATTTTGTGGGATAGTCCACAAATTCCCCAAGGTAGATTTTATCCGGAAGAGCTTGTGATTTGTGTTACTATTCCAGCGCTGTTGGCATAAAACAGTTTATTGGTTTTATATTTTAAGTCTATGTAAGGAATATTGGTGGTTTCAGAGTTTAGGTTTAAAGCTGATTTGGCTGCTAAGGCGGCACTTTCATTTCCTTTCACTCCGATGTGGCTTGGAATCCAGCATATGACTATCTCTTTGTGTGTAGTCGTTGAGTTTAATCTGTTCAATAGTTTGGTGATTAGTAGGTTGTCGAGCTTTATATTATTCAATAATGATAGAACAGAAAGCGAATCTGAAAAAATTATAAATTTCTTGTGTTTGTTGTTAGAATGTTGAGAGCAAACACAGACTTCTGCGAGGAAAATGGAGCTTTTAGTTGGTAGTGCCGTCTGGTGGGTTGTTCTATTCAGAACAGCTGCGCATGCTCCCCTGTTGTATTCCTTAGAGCCATCTGTGTAGATGTGCAGATGATTGGGGTAGTCTAGAAGTATGTCGTGGAATTTTTCTTGGTAGGTGTTAGGGTGTGTTTTTGTTTAGGGGAGTTTACTTAGTTCGATGATCACTCTAGGTTTTTTGAGTATCCAAGATGGGATTTCAGACAGGGTATGTTCGTGGATATTTTTGGTTGCTAACTCTGATTCTTGTAGCATTGTTTTCATTCGTAGGCTAAAGAGCTTTATAGCTTTTTCTTTGCTTCGAATAGTTCACTCTATCTTAAATGGAATGTGACATTGTATGCAGAATTGTTTGGACATGATTTTAGTTTAGTGTAGTATTGAGTAGCTAATTTGTGGCTTCTTATATCTGCTGGAATCTCATTGCCCTCTACGTGTAGACTTTCCACTGGAGATATCCTGAATGCTGCGAGTGCTAATTTCAGCTCACTATGGCAGATCGAATTTAGTGTCTCCAAGTCCTTCTAGTCGATCGATAAATAAAACATCCATAGTAAAGTTTTGATCTGATCAATGACCTGTATAGTTTCAGAAGGGCTTTTTGGTCTGCACCCCATTCTGTGTTGGCTATAATGCTCAGCAGCTGCAGGTTCTTCAGGTGGGGGATGAATGTCAATTTTTTTTATCAAATGTCAAACCATGGAATTTATATTCATCTACGATACGAATTTCTGTATTTTCAAGTTTCAAACAAGGGTCATTATGGAGTTTCCTCATTTGGCAGAAGTGTACACATTTGGTTATTTTTTCAGAGAGTTTATATCCATTTTGTCTACTTGTTTAATTTATATAGGCATTGTGGGGGACTCCCTCTTCTTGCATGTTGGTGTCAGAGTAGGTTGATCCAATGCGGACTTTACATTTGCGATTTGATAAGAAACTCTTTATGAACTGTAGTTTTAGGGTGATTTGAGAGAGGATGAACATATATTACCTTATCTTTTTTTTATAGGGTTCATAAGTTCTTTTGTTTAGGTTTAGTGTAACATCTAGACAGTAAACTATTTCAACCTTAAGACTGATTCTTTAAATAAATATTATAATAACATTTCTTTTTATTTTATCATCTTTAGGACCGTCAGTATTTTGACTAGAAGAAGACCATCATCCCTTTATAAGCTAGTTGTATCAACTTCTATATTTTTAGTTAGATTGTACAGGATATAAAGTCCAACGAAGTCCGCAATTTCTGCAGAGTCAAGCAAGCCCATAGAAATATCAAATAGTGCAGCTTGATTTTTATTAATTGTTCATTTTTATTTTTACTGATTAGGACAATGTTTCTGCATTTTCTAATAATATTAATCTCGTCCTTGAAGATGTCGGTAAGAAGAGATACAAATTTTATGGTGTCATTAAAGAGTTATTTAGTAATAGAGGGATAGTAATATGTGATATCAAATTAGATGAAAGAACAGTTATCTTTGTTCTTTTTATCTTAGAGAATCAATTGATTGCATTAGGCGTATTCATCCATTGGTTTAGCTTATAGGTGTCTTTCTTGACGTGAGAATTAAATCTTTACTAATTTATTAGCTTTGTTACTAACTTCTAGCTTGTCGTTTATTAATTTGCTGACCAAATTATTTTTGTCTACTAAATCAAAATTTGCTTTTTTATAAAAACTATATATCATATAAAAACTATATAAAATACAAAAACTATATATTATATAAAAACTATATAAAATATAAAAACTATATATTATATAAAAACTATATAAAATATAAAAACTATATATTACATATACAGAGTATCACAAACAATGCAGATATTTAAGTATATCTCTTCATGGACAACACTGAGAAAATAACACTTTTACAAAATAAAAATTTGTGTGCAGCTTATATAATAGAGTTAATTTATTTCCCCCTCAATATAATTCGAAATATAACCATTAAAAAATAAGCACCTGCAAACAAAAGTAAGTATGCATCTTAGGAAAGTTGCTAATATTAATATGCACTATGTCAACTGACAATATTTTGTGTGGTCACCATCATCATTCAGAACTGCCTGTACTCTCCTTACCAGAGCTTCACAAGTAGCCATTATAATGATATTCCACTCTGCCATGATGACGTTGCGGAGCCGGCGGATATTTGGATTTTGCGCACTTCCACCTTCCGATTTAAGATCCTTCAAAGATGTTCTATTAGGTTCAAGTCTAGAAACATGCTTGGTCAGTCCATCACCTTTATCCTCAGCCGCTTCAGTAAAGCAGTGGTTGTCTTGGAGGTGTGTTTGAGGTATTTTTCATACTAGAACATGATCCTGCGGCTAAGTTTCTAGAGGGAGAGGATCATAGTTTGCTGCAGTATTTCACGCAACATGTTTAATGAGATGTAACTTTGCAACACCTGCTGCACTCAGGCGACTTCAAACAATGGCATTCCCACCACCATGCTTGACTTATTTTTGTACTTTTCACCTGTCGCCGCCATACATATTTGAAGCCATTGGAACCAAACAAGCCTTCATTTCATCGGACCATATGTCATGGTTCCAGTAATCTATGTGCTTAGTTGACATTCTTCAGCAAACTGCTTGCAAGCTTTCTTGTATATCGTATTCAGAAGGGGTTTCCTCCTGGGCTGACAGCCATGCACACAAATTTGATGTAGAGTGCGGCCTGTGGTCTGAGCATTAAAGGCTGACCCCCACCTCTTCAATCTCTGCAGCAATGCTGACAACACTCCTACATTGATCTCTCAAAGAAAGCATTTGGATATGACGCTCAGTATGTGTGCTCAACTTCTTTGGACGTGTTCTGAGTGGACCATGCCCTTTTTAAAATGCTGGATGATCTCAGCCACTGTGCTGCAGCTAATTATTAGGGTGTTGGCAATCTTCTTGTAGCCTTGGTTGTCTTATTGTAACGCAATAAGACGTTTTTATAAGATCCCCAGGGAGTTTTTTGTTATGTGCTGCCATGTTGGAACTTTTACTGACCAGTATGAGAGAGTGAGAGCTGCACTACAAATTTGAACACACCTGTCACCTTTGCACACCTGGGCCTAGTAACACTAATGAGTCACATGACATTTTGGAGGAAAAATGACAAGCGGTACTCAATTTGGACATTTAGAGTGTAGTTTCTTAGAGGTTTACTCACTTTTGTTTGCTTTTAATGGTTATATTTCGAGTTATTTTGGGAGGAAACTATGTTATATAAGCTTCACACAGATTACTTTTTATTGTGTTAAAGTGTTGTCTGTGTGGCTCCATGAAGAAATATACTTAAATATCTGCAAATACGTTCGGCGTGTACTCATTTTTGTGATGCACTATATATATATATATATATATATACATATATATATATATATATATATATATATATATATATATATATATATATATATAAAGAACAAATATAGCCATGACATTGATCGACAACAAAACGGCGCACGACAGGATCCCTAAAGCATGATTAATAGATTTCCTGAGGATGTACAAAATTATCAATTGTATTATAAATGCAATGAAAACATGGAGACTTGAACTGACAGCTGAAGGGCAATACAAAACTGAAATAAAAATCCTAATAATATCTTCCAATGAGATTCCTTATCTCCACTACTATTTATCATGCTCATGATGCCCAGTAACAATAGGCTAAAGAAATGCCGAAACGGATACAAGTTTACTAATACAGACGAAAGAATGAACCATCTAATGTACAAGGACGACCTTAAACCTTTTGCAAAACAACAACAGGGAAATAGAGGCACTAATAAACACAACCAGGATCTTCAGCCAGGATATCCGAATGGAATTCGCTATAGAATATACGCACTACAAGTTATAAGAAGGAGAAAACTGGAGATGGCGGAAGGTATAGAACTACCAAACCCGACGTGGATGTTGACACAAGGTGAACATGACATCTATAAATATTTAGCAGTTCTGGAAACAGACACTATCAAATCAACAGAAATGAAGGGGAAAATTAGAAATAAATACTAAAAAAATAAAAATAAAACATCTAGAAACTAAACTACCTGATAGAAACCTAATAAAAGGCATAAACGTATGAGCAGTATCACTAGTAAAATATTCTGAACCGTTTACAGGTTGAACAAAAGAAGAACTGAGACATCTCTACCAGAAGACCAGGAAACTTATGACTTATGACCATGTTCTATTTGGTGGTGTGCCAGTTTATGCCGGCACCACACCAAATAGTCGTGAAAGGTCAAAGTAGATAGAAAGATCGAGGAGAGAAAGCACTGACCAGACCCCCATTGGGACGCTGAAGGGTTTTTTGCCACTCAAATTCTAGCGATAAATCAATGGTAAATAGCTGTTGCGATAACGCTAATTAATTTTCAGAGGTTGTCAAAAGAGTTGTAGAGTACGGGAACTTTGGAGAGATTTATTGTTACTACAGATTTTTGATAGAGAAATCTTTGATGACGGACTGTGTGAAAAATCCTAGTGAATAATAATAATAATAATAATAATAATAATAATAATAATAATAATAATAATAATAATAATAATAGAAAGAGGTGGAGAGTACTTGAAATCGGAGACTTGTTGTCACTTGGTTTAAGACAAGTTAACTCATTCTGCTGAGTCAGCGGATAAATGATTTGCACGGTGATTTCTTATCTAAAACGATTGTTTTGTTTCAAATCATATTCCAAAAATATTCCTCACGTCCACTCTTGTATACTTTCTATTGAACTGATCCAAACTGAAACTACGTCCATCAGGCAACTCATCTGGTCACACTTGGACATTCCAGTTTTTTTTTCTACTAATGAGATCACTTATCTTGGCTCAAAACAACTCAAAGATAAGGGATACTGAAATGCATAAACTGACAACTCAATGATGATGAATACTTTCGGGCCAAGATTACAGTGTAGTATCTGTTCTGATGCTGAACTTCACCTTTTCGGTCCTCGATCCGTGGAGATGAAATGCTCCATGAATGAGACAATTTTTATTTCTGTTCCAATCCAGAGTGCTCTTTTTGGGGAGATTTTCCCCACCGACCGTCGTGTTTAACTCTGCTTTATGGGAGAGGCATGTACATAGGTACTATGAAAACAACAGAAAATAGCAATTCTCCTACCGTTTGCCATAAACATCGCTTATGGAATGCGAGTATTAAAGGACAAAACAGAGTAGAGGAAGCAGTAGTATGAAGGAAGCGAGGGTTATGGCGAGAGTTATGATACTGCCCCCGCATATTTTTGTGTCTATCCGATGTTCATGTTTTTGCAATCGAATGTACCCATATTGATTATAACTCACCGTAGCCTGAAGCTTATTTATAGCAATTGGCCATTTTGAATGTCACCATCAAGATACTACGTTTCCCGTTATCAATCACATCTAATACTATTAAAAGCCGCTGGGAAAACGCATCTGCAATAATTAGTTTTAGTGTAATCAGAATTTTAACGGGTCTGGCCGCCATTTTGGATTCCACATTAGAAAAGCATAGAAACTTCCAGATTTTTAATGTTATTTTTTTTATAACTTTGAGTCACCACTTATCAAGACCTGGAGGCCAATCTAGGACGAGAGTTAATGAGTTTAAGGTGGTTGGTGAGACAACAGTGTAATGATCGGTAGTGGTAGAAATGAGGTAAATTTGATTTTTACTTAAGAGAACGGCTGAACAAGAACTTGTTAAAATTGGACTTAAAAACGACCATATTACAGCTGGAAAGCATCCGCACAGTAAATAGAGTTCCACAATTGAACAGTCTGAAAAAGAAACTTGTGTTTAGATTTAGGGACAAATAGAGAGTGGGGGAAATTGTTGACAGTGACTGTAGCTAGACGAGTGTCTATTGTGAATGGTTTGCAGGGGAGGGTGAGGCCATAGACTGAAGCTCAGTTTAGCACCTCCTATAAAAATAACAATAAAGCAGAGACAGACTTGCAACTTCTTTCCAGCTTCTGTGAGAAAGAATGAAACTACGCCACAGCCGCAAATCTCTTTCCGAAAAAAGCACCCCCAAAATATCAATGTTCTTGAACTGGAGTTTTCTATTTCCTAGTTTCCAACTTTGAAAATCCAGCCGCAGTAAACTCAAGCTGAAGGTGTTATTTTTCATGAGGCTGGTCTTGAGAGATGACCAGAGGATATTGTACGTAAAAGAAAATGTAGATCAAAGGATTTAGCGTTTGCTCTTCGCCGACATTTGTGAGATTCTCAGGCTAAGACGAATATTAAGAATTATTCTATAATAACAATATTGGTTTTCACAAACGAAAAAACAAAACACAAAAACTTTGTGATAACACAATAGTCTCAACCTAATGCTGTCTTCCCGTATAAACGGAAATGGAAAATATTCAAATGATCTGCAAGTCATAAAACATCAAAGCAGTGTTCAAAAGGTTTCGTATTTAAAGAGACAACATCAGAATTGAATTTTTCATATCTAAAAAGATATGGTCGACAGAAAAAGAACAATATATCCCTGTGAAATTAGAAAACGTAAATCTGAAGAAAGTTGGTGATTACATAAGCAAAACGTTGTGAGAATAACATCCAAGATAAGAAATGCAAATCAGAATGAGTTAAAAGTGCAGAATAGTTAACAGACGAAAAATCGTAAAAAAAGACAACAGCAAGTGACTTATAGGAAACGGGATAAAATTTAATTATCAACTGATCTATTTCGTTATTTTTACAACACACAAACAAACAAAAAAAAAGTCGAGTAAGAGCTACGTGTTTCAGCAGTGACGTCACAGTCACAAAAAATGTCGCTAAACCGTCCGACCTGTTCTCTAGTTTTCAGATTATAAATAGTTTATTTGAATTGATAAGATACACTATTCTTGTTTATTGTGGTATTAACCTAACGTTACACGAAGTATATTTAAATGAATAAACTAATACTGTACGTACTTATATCTGTACCAATTACGTATTGTTTCAGACTGAACTGCCTTTCGTATATATGCTGAATAATCATGGTGGTGGGCGGTGTAATAGGTCGTATAATATAGTCTCTGTTATGTCGTGTTCACAATCGATCAGACCGAACTGCAATTTGTAGCTTGGTCTCTCGTTTTGTTCGCCGATGATTTTGACTGACCCCCCCCTCCACAGAGAGAGAGAGAGAGAGAGAGAGAGAGAGAGAGAGAGAGAAAGTGTGTGTGTGTGTGTGTGTGTGTGTGTGTGAGAGAGAGAGAGAGAGAGAGAGAGAGATATGGCAGTTTAGGTTTGGATAACTGCTGCTCAAGGAAACGGGATGTAATTTATATGTATATATGTTGGCTGTAAAGAAAAAATAAAACTCCAAATAGATTTAATAAACTTATTGCAGTTGTCATATTTATTTATTAAAGAAAAGGTTTTTGAAAGATGTTATTGATAAGAAGGAGAAGAAGGGTGAGAAGGAGAAAGAGTAGGAAGAAGAGAAAGAGGTCCACAATAAAGAAAAAGAAAAGAGGATGGAGAGTGTGGCTGCCACGTCACAACTATGACTACAGAAATTCGACCAGTTGATTCGACCAATAAATAGCACTGTCCCCGATACCTCTTCGTTCAAACTCCTCGGCTTAACATTCGCAGGCAACATAAATTAAAACACATGCATTGGGGACATTGCCAAGGCTGCTGTAAAAGAAGGTGGACATCCTCTAATGTTCTAGAAAATTCCTTACACATAAAAGTATCCTATATCTCTAGAACGCTAACCTCTGTTGCATCACTATCATGTTGCATTGCTGCACATTAATGAAATATGCTTTGATGAACTCACAGCTCTGAACTCCCTCGGCGTCTATACATTTGACTTACTTGACAAGCAGTAAAATACCACTCCTTCACTTTTGAGGTCTCTAGATATCAGCCTTCTACTCTAATACTTTCTCCCCTTGGATTACTAGACTCTGGAATTCCATTACTGTTTCCTGCTTCCCTGACACTCAGAATTTTAAATGTAACGCGTACAGACATCTAACTGCTCACGCTCCACATAGTCCCCTGTAAACATAATCCCTATTAGTAGAAATACGCATTGTTTGTAGTGAAAAAGATTTTAAAAAAAGTAGACGTATTTTATGGCTTTAAGAACACCCCAGCTATGAAACATCGGTCGTCTTAAAAGGCAAAACTAGGTTTTCTGAGGTTATCAGTCTTTATTGTTCTCACCCAGACAACCTTGTCTAAAAGAACTTGTTTCTGAGACAGAGCTGGTATATAGTCTATTTATTATACAAACATTATTGGTTACATATGTGCATACATGTTTCAGTGGAGTCCCAATTAAAAGAGACCATTTCATCAGACCAAAAAAAAGGGCGATATTGAAACGATAGTCAAGATTACATTCGTTTTTTTTTTTTAATAAAATATATTTGAGTGTGGTTTATGGTCTGAAAGAAAGTGGGGTGTATACTTTGTGAATGTTAGTAGTAGAAGGTTTGGAAGAAGGTGTGGTGAACAAAGGGAGGAGGGGTGGGGCGAAAGAAAGAGGAGAAAGTACAGTCCCGTGTGGACAAACTGTCACAGCGGGGAGATATTGGTATTATTTTAATTGGCGGTTGTTTATTGGCCAATGTTTTCGTTTTGATCTGAAGTAATATTATACTCTCATCGCTGTTACTTCCCTATCTTAAGTCTTTATGGTTGGTTTTCTTTACTGGTGGCGACTTCATTATCCATCTACTTTCTTGATAAGGTCTATTTATTTATATATTTATTTTATTCCTTGCTTTTTATATCCACTCATTTGTTTCTTGTTTTAAATTAATTTATTCATTTATTTGTTTATTTATAAAATATATGTCCATATGGCTAAATTAACAGTCAGTGAACAAATATACAGGTTTATTTATATTATTTTAATAAAGGTGGTATACTGGCGTTATATTTCTATATATAAACTTGATTTCGATGGTTGTTATTCTTTTATTTGAGTTGTTTATCTTTTCCTCAATACTAGAATATAAATATATTTTATAAGTTTATATGCTTCGTTATAGAGATAGGGTTTCCAGACAAAAACATGCAAACAGATACATAATAGCAGATATGCGTCTATATAAGTGGAGCATTCCGTTCCCGAAGTCTTCTAGTTAGAGTACTTAGTTATCATTTGGGATCAATTATGTCGTTGGTTTCCCCATGTAACGTTGCTTTACAATAATAATTCTTGTAGGTATATATCAATATTCCAATTACAAGCATGCTAGACCCATATTAAACTTATGGATAACATTGTTTTTTCTAAAGGTTTTAGGTTTGAGGAAATATGATTTATTATTACTATGATTTGGTCTTAATTCTTTTTATAGTAAGTGATAAATCTAATTGTGTTATTGTTATCAGTTGGAGATACGTATCTATGCATGGCATTTCTTATAGCTTTTTCTTCTAATTTAAAGTTTGGTTGCATTTAATTGCGGTAAAACACGTTAATGTAGTTTGGGTTGTGGTCTTGTGTGCTGTTACTATTGGTGGTTGTGTTTTTTAAGTTCTGCAGCATATATTTAATTTGTTGGTCTACGATATGATTGGCGAATTTGTTATTAATAAGTATTTGTTTGATGTTTTTTTTAGTTGGAGGAGTAGTAAATTTTTAGTGGAGCAGACTAGTTTAGCGCGGTTAAGGAGGTTTTTTTACGGTGGCTATTTCATAGCAGTGAGGCTACTCATTATTGAAATTTAGAAGGCATGAATTAGTTAGTAGGATTTTGTGGTAGAATGTATTATCAAAGGTATCGATTAGAACGTCAGGATAGGGAATTTTGTTATTGACGTTGGATTCAAGTGTGAATTTGAGAATCGAGTTATTTTGGAAGAGGCCTTTGAGTATTTAAACATGTTTATTGTCCTCAGCTAGAATGAGTACAGCGTCATATCATACATAAATGATTTTAAATGTTCGCTCCATCCATCCATCCATCCATCCATCCATCCATCCATCCAGCAGGCCGTAGCCGAAATTGAACTCACTCCACGAGTTTGTAATGTACCTATTTACTATGCCTCCCCACGGGACAGAGTTAGACACCAGGGTCGTTTTTTAACGTGGAGAAAAGGTACAAAAATAAATATTGTCTCAGTCGTGAAGGATTTCTCCTCCACCGAAAGAGAACAAGAAAATGAAGTGCAGCATCTGTAGAACAGATACTACACTTTGATCTTGACCAAAAGGCCAAGAAATTCACATCTCGTCGGTTGCTGAATACTTGACGCTTCGCCAGGGCTCTCAAGGGTATTTTTATCGTGACGTCATTACTAAACGATGTGCCTACCACAGCTTAAGAGAGTCCCATCTACCCTCGAGAGAAGGATAGACCGCGCCAGTTTCTCAACCTGGTATTTTACCTCGCGGTACATACAGATCCACGCCTTCCAAAATGGTCACCCATCTGGTACTGGCCAGGCTCAACGTTGCTTAACTTCGGTGATCTGGCGGGAATTGGTGTGTCAACGTGATTGTGTCGTATTTTAAATGCTCGCTAGTGTGGTTAAATATTCTATTTTCAAGGTCGCTCATATAAAATTCGCTAAAGATCGTTCCGAGAGCCGATCAAAAGGCGAAGCCGTCGATTTGGGTATACAGATATACTTTGTGGTCATATAAAGCTACTTCGGTGGTGCAGAAAAATAAAAACTTTTAAAGTATATTTTGTTAATTTTTAGTAGAGGGAGAAAAGGGTGGTGGTATATATTATCAAGTATTATGTCTCTTTTTTTAATGGGTACATTAGTGAAAAGGTTTTTAATGGGCACATTAGTGAAAAGGGTTTTAATGGGTAAATTAGTGAAACGTTTTTTAATGGGTACATTAGTGAAAAGGTTTTTAATGGGTACATTAGTGAAAAGGTTTTTAATGGGTAAATTAGTGAAAAGGTTTTTAATGGGTACATTAGTGAAAAGGTTTTTAATGGGTACATTAGTGAAAAGGTTTTTAATGGGTAAATTAGTGAAAAGGTTTTTAATGGGTAAATTAGTGAAAAGGTTTTTAATGGGTACATAAGTAAAAAGGTTTTCTACACCAACGAAGGCGATAATTTTATTGTCAGGTTGTGTTGAATCGAGGATTTGTAAACTTGGGACTTTATTTTGCTGTTGATTTTATTTTTAAATTTTATGTGGTGGTTCGAGAATGGTTTTCAGTTTTGTGTGGTAGTCAGATTTGTGTGGTAGTCAGATTTGTGTGGTAGTCAGATTTGTGTGGTAGTCAGATTTATTAAGAACCACAAATATAGTTTTTTTTTTTTTCAGCCTTATTTATCGTAATATTGGGGTGGTTGCGTAGTTCATTGACGGCTTTTTTAATATTGCGTTGGGATTTATTTCGATTTTTGTTTACCATCATATCGGATTTTCTAGTGGGTCTGAATGTGTGTTGATTTTATTCTGTTTCAAGTTTTGTTATATTTTTATAAAGTAGTTATAGTATATCTGGTTTTGTTTGTTTGCTTTTGTGATAGAACCAATGAAATAGGTGGCAATTGCGTCCGAAGTTCAGGAATTCATTTTGGTCGCTAAATTAATGTAATGCTAAGTGGGATTAGGTAAAAAGATGATTCCTTTATATAAAGAGTTTAGTTTTTTTTTGTTTGGAATTATAACCCGATGTAAGTGTTCGAAGTTGGTGGTGATATCAGTAAGTAGTTGTTGAATTTCTTGATTTTGTTCTTTGATAATGTGGTCCTTGAGTTTGTGTTGTAGTTCGTCGAGTTTCCCGGTGTGTTTTCGAATGACTTCTTGGGCGATGATAATTTCCCGTTTGATGAAATTGGTGCGGAATTTTGGTTTTTGTATTGCCCGGAACTGCAGGATCATGTAATTTTAATTATGTGTATTTGGGCCATATTTTTTCATTTAAACAAAAATAAAAGCAAACAGAAAGGTGAATATATGTGTTTGTTTATTTAAATAAATAAATATATATATATGTCTGTTTAAATAAATAAAAAATTATAATAGATAAATATAAAGTAAATACATATTTTATATATTTGTTTTTGTTAGAGGGGTCACCACTTCTCAAGGCCTAAAGACAACTCAAAGACATAGGTTAATGAGTGCCAGGTGGCTGGTGTAACAACACCGTAATGATCAGTAATGGCGGAACTTGTTTTGATTAGTTAAGAGGACAGCTCAACTGGAACTTGTTTACATTAGACTTGAAAACTACCACATTAAAGTCAGCTGGAAAGTAGTTCCGCGATATTTTGTTCCACTAATGGGTAGGAATGAAACTTTGATAATGGAATTTTTGTTTAACACGGATAGAAAATAAGAGAAATTATTCATGTGTATTCATGTAATTGTAAATATTGAAGAAAGTTAATATAAGATGATATTTATTTGTTGGAGAGATAATTACGTAATGATATGGCAATCTTGTCGGATGTTACTGTAAATTGTAATTGACGTCATCAAGATGGCCGATTCCGTCATTTTGTAATTGTCAAAGGCCTTCAATAATCTTCCATACAAATGAAGGACAAAAATGAAAGACACTAGAATCTTCGTTTGATCTTCATCTATAATCATGAAGAAAAATACACGTAGAAGCGAAATCGGTTATTATGGATCAAATATCAGGTGGCGTATCCGTTGTGGAAACGACTGCGAGGCGAGGCAAAATAAATATATGTTAACAAAAATAAAATGACACTCGCAGATTTTGTAACCGGATATCTTATAGAAAATTGGGAATTTTCAATTTCCGAAAATAAGTGTAGCCCACAATTAAAGATTTTCAACGAACGCATATAGTTTCCTGTTTACAATATATTTTTGCACGTTTTAAAATGTCTCATCGTGCCGTAGTCATGCATTATTTAGCTTTTTTATTTTGTGTTGAATAATTTAGGGCATGTTAATCAGATTAGCGGCAGCCTTGAGTTATAATGCAATATAACCCAAAACCGAATTTCCCATGATGCATTAGCACATATGAATATCTAATGATATTTCAAATCTGGTAAAGCGTTAGCTAATGTTTCCGAATAAATGAAAAGTCAATCAAACAAAGTTCATTTTTCTTTCTTCTTTTTTTTTTTTTTTAAAGTAAATTGTCCCCCGAGGATGATTCATTCAGTTAAGATTCATCGGAGGAATGCCGTTGGGATTGAAGTGGCAGTAAAAATGTATTTCCAATGAAAAGAGTGCGTAAAAGATTTCAAGAATAAATTATCAAGATGTACCATAAAACTTAAATAGATTTTATACAATTCTTTAAATACAACTTGTAAAAATGCAACGCTATGCTTATCTCTATATATAGATTGTATTTCTTAACTGTTTATGCATTTGTTACGCACGAACTTCTGGAGTTATAATGGATAGGGAATTTTCCATTTCCATAATTATATACAATCTGAAACTATATTGCATAGAGTATTTGGAAAAATGAATTTCATAGGACACAAACACATATATTGTGAATGTGTCGGACTGTTGGTAAGAGGGCCTCGTCAGAGGGGAAAAAGCCAGATACAAAAAAAAAATGGTTTAAAACATTTAGATTAGAAATTAAAAATACATACAAGTATATATTAATAGGAAACAATATTGGTATATATCAATAAGAACAGCAAACAGAGTAAAGGGCACTAGTAAAAGAAAGTAAAAAAATAAATAGAGGAGGAAAGTAGATAAAAATAACGGAAGCACATAAATGAATAAGTGAGAAAATAAACAGAGCACTCTTATATAAACCTCGTTAGATCCATTGAGTTTTATCTTTGAATATTCTTAACCTAGAATATATATATATATTTATTCATTTATTTATTATTTTTTAAAAAAGTAATCTACAGACACGCGTGTTTCGGTGCCATACTCCTCTTCAGAATAGCTTGACTGTTGTTAGGGTTCGAACCCCGGACCATGTGTATTTCAGTACATAAGTTACATAAGTAATTTGAGGTTGTTTAAAAACAAATTGAAAGTACACATCCACACACACACACACACACACACACACACACACACACACAAATATATATATATATATATATATATATATATATATATATATATATATATACATAAATATAGTAATTTATGAAATATATATAGCGATTAAGCTACACTGAATATTCGGCGTTTCATCCACTATAGGATTCGTCAGGCTTATGCGCGAATTCTGTGGTTGTTTCTTGTTTTTATATATGTTTAGGATTTTTAAGTAAATGAAGTAGTTATATATATATATATATATATATATATATATATATATATATATATATATATATAACTACTTCATATATATATATATATATATATATACTAGCAAAAGTACCCGTCGTTGACTGGGTTCAAAAAACAGCCTACAGCAAATGGACTCTGATTTATGAAAGTATGATGGGTTATGAAAAGAAAGGGTTGTAAAGGAATAGCTTCGAATTTGGGGGTATCAAAACCAAAGCAAAATATCATGAAAGTAAAAATAAAATAGATATACCCCATAATTTATTATACCATACCTGTTCACACTGAAACATTTATCACAATATTCTGTGGATCTTTATTAAAAAACCTTGTTAAACTTTGTGACATATTTCCATTCTATAGAGGTCAGGCGCGAACGAACACCCCATAATTTTATTATACAATATTTCTTCAAACTGAAACATAATTATAAAAGTATACTTACGCAGATAGATATGAAAAGTCTTTATTAAAGTTTGTGCCTATTTCCATTCTATGGAGGCCAGGCGCGAACGCAGACCCCACAATTTTATTATACCATCCCTATTTAAGTTAAAACATTATCAAATATTATTATGTACATCTATATCAAAAAGCACTTGTAAACGATTTTTTTTTTAATTTTTGAATTTTGTATTTCCATACTTTGTGGACTAGGCACGTACGCAGACCCCACAATTTTAATGAATCATCATTATACTGTGTCTCGATACATCTTCTATCATTATATGTGATCAGTTTTCTATAATAGTCAACCATATAGGAGCCTATTCGTGACCAGACATATATATATATATATATATATATATATATATATATATATATATATATATATATATTATGAGTGTCGAACGTCTTAAGAAACGATGAAAAAGAACTTATTTGAAGACGAATCAAAGCTCTCGTTTTTAATGATTTGTTCTTGTGTTTAATTTGTTTTTCTATTTATCTTTATACGGGAAGACCTGCTTCACACACACACACACACACACACACACACACACACACACACACACACACACACACACACATATATATGCGTATGTTTATAGATAGATAGGTAGCTAGGGAGAGAAAATTAGGCATGTGTTTATGTTTATATATATATATATATATGTATATATATATATGTGCGTGTGTATATATGTATAGAGAGAGAGAGAGAGAGAGAGAGAGAGAGAGAGAGAGAGAGAGAGAGAGAGAGAGAGAGAGCGTGGGGGCGAACGAGACATCGTACTTTTAACAGCATGACATTTTAACGGAGACTACAAATGTCGCATTAATGTTTTCTCTCTTTCAAGCTCTACAATCTACAGTCTACAGTCCAATCTCTATCGCAATATAATATTTAGATGCGTCTGTGTTGCTGATAAATCCATGATGTATAATCCCGATGGCTTGTTGAAACATGTCTTTACATGGTCGTTTGCATCGACAATTATGATAGATTCATTTCTTTTTGTTTCAATTTTGCAAGCTTCACCTGTTTGTAATGCTGGTTTCATTTAAAGTGCGGCGAATAAAATGTGTTTCATGGTCGTTGGACGTTCAACCACGAAGTCACGTGCCCCCTCCCATCAGGATATACTTAATGTCGTGGAAATTACAAGGAAAAGCTTCGACAACATTTTTTCGGAAATTTTAATTCTAACTGTAATGGTTCTTAAAGTATTATTAATTCTTTTGTTGTATACTTTAATTAATTAATGGCCATATTTTAATAACCTGTGCCTGTTTTTCGAGTATTTTAATAAAATATGCTTTGATAAACAGATTTCATTTGTACCTCCTCTACGTCACGTGTCCCCAACAAACCCGATTAGCAGCAAAATTTCACCCCTTCATTGTTCAGATCTCTAAATGCCGGAAAACACACTACTCTAAAAGTTTCTTTCCTCGGACTGTTGGACTTTGGAATTCCCTTCCTGCTACTTGCTTTCCTGACTGTACTGACATGTAGAAGTTTAAATGTAACGTAATCCAATAACTTGCACATCTCTAAACATAGTCCCAAATAGTTACTCCTTGCATTCAAGTGACAATGTGCCTGGTTTGGGTTGAACACGAGGATATAAATAAATAAATAAATGACCTAACACAGTCTTCAGTTTTTTTTTTTTTTTAATGAATTCGTCTACAAACAATGACGGGAAGACATGCTTCACCAATGTATATATATATTATTCCTTAACTGGAATTCATTTTTGAGATGAGCCTTATATATATATTAATTTATTTTTATTTCGGACTATTATTCTCCTCTTTATTAGTTGCTGTTTTCATCTTTATTGGTTGTTGTTTTTCACGACGTTTCGGCCAACTATTCCTCTGGCCCTCGTCAGATGGTAACCGCGACGGATAGGAACTTCGAATCTCCTAACTGCATTCTCAGAAATCACTGACATCCGTAGTTGTTGTCGTCTCACCACGTTTTGGCCAAGTAAACCTCCGTCCGGCTTTGGGTAGGATTGAAACCGCTATCTTCATACAATGTCCATCTGGAACCATAGCGATTCAACGTCTCTATCAACAAGTTTATTGCCTGTTAAAGACCATAAAATTGTTTGTAATTTACTTTTTGTTAATAACACAGCCTACTTTTCTTTTTTTTTTTATTAATCCTTGGGCGACGATGGTATTTTTATACACATTGCACACGATGAGTGTGAATGTTTTCACATCACATAAAATCAAGTCTATGGTCTTTGAAAAATAATTTTTATCAAAAAACAATACAAACATTCAAACATGGGTTTCAAGCATGGATTTCATTCATTGATTAATGCAGTTAGGGCAAAGAAGGATTTCATAGTCCTTGAAGATACCGTTGTTGCAATTGTTTGCATTTGTAAAAACTAGATGTTAAAAAATTAACAGCCAGCGTAGCCTAAGGGTTAATGAGCTAACATTGTACATGTCATCTGCATCGACAATCAAACAATACTTCTAGTTCCATCATTGTATATAGTTTATTTGAATTATTAAAATCAATATAGGCTGTTGTTTATTACATTATTCACCTAATATTATTCACAGTTTTCTTTTATTTAAGAGCTACGTGTTCCTGCAGTGATGTTACAGTCACAAAAAGTCGCTAAGCCGTCGTACGGATTCTTTTCTAGTTCGAAGATTGTATATAGTTTATTTGAATTAAATCAATATTGCTTGTTGTTTAATGAGTTCTTTTGAATGAATAAGCTAACACTGTACGTATTTGTATCTGTATGAATCACGTTGACACACCGGCATAATCACGTTGGCATACTGATTAGATCACCGAAGTTAAGCAACGTTGAGCCTAGCTAGTACCAGCTGGGTGACCATTTGGGAATTCTAGGAGCTTCATGTGCTCTCCGCTTATCTCGCCATTGTTTCCAGTTGTTCTGAACCTCCACTTGCTACTGGTATTTAAAAACGTCGACCAAGGAGAGGCCTGGTTGGCGATTTCGCAACTCTTGCCACAAAAATACCACATGTAGATACCCTTACTGTGGGTGTCCATAGTCTGTCAAGATTTAAGGAAGCTACCCTTAATCACGTATTGTTTCGTTACGAAATGATTTGTGCCTATTTGCTGAATAATCATTGTGGTGGACGGTGTAATATGTCGCGTAATATGGAATCTGTTATGTTGTCTTAACAATCGATCAAATCGAACTGCAATTTGCAGTTTCGTATCTGTAAGTATATCCTATTGAGCATACGACGTAATCATGATGCCACATTGGCTCTCGTGAGATCACCGAAGTTAAACGACGTAAGATCAGTTGCTATGTGTTCTGAAGCCTGGAGATGAGTAGGCGCAGCTAGGCTATTCTTGTCCAAGACATGCTGCATGAAATAATGCAGCGCGCCCACCACCATGGAGAGTTAAGGGTCTCTTGGATCTCCAATATAGTATGGTGTTGTATAGTTAGCTGTTATAGTCGATAATACGTCCTTTAAGGTCAATTTGACGCACCATTTTTATATGGATATATATATATATGTATATATATGTATATATATATATATATATATATATATATATATACTAACGCACCATTTTTATATGGATATATATATATATATATATATATATATATAATAACTCAGTCGTACAATACGCTACAACATGATATTTTAATTTATGCAGATTGCATGTATTATTATAAAATTAATCCTCTATTGCATATTATATATTACGAGGAATAATTTGCCGATGGACTATTTCGAAAACAGAAGAAATAAAATAAAAAAAATAAAAACAAATAATAATAATGTAATTCATCAAATTCTGTCTGTTTTTGTTTACAATTTCATGCTAATTAATATTTGGGTTTATCGATAGAATGTCTTGAACACTCACCCCAAATTAATATTTAGTTTTAAAATATGCAAACAAAGAAATGATTGCGACGATTTTAAATGCTACACTCCCTTTTTTTTTTATCGAAAATTGAATTCATTAATAAGAAAAAAAAAAATTCAAATAAAATGGTAAGGCTCATCCGGGCTTGAACACGGGATTATTCCATCCGTAATCGAATGTTTTACTACTGAGCTGTCAAGATTTCAACAAATCTTTTTTTTTTTTTTCTAAGAAGAAATTATTTTTTGAGATTTTAGTATTATTTCCCTTGTCGGTGCAACATAAAATATTCCTCTGTAAAAATTATTTTTTATCTGTAAGAAAAGCAGACTACCAGACATAAATTACCTCTGTGTGAAATTTGCAAAATATAGGCTCAACCGTTTCGGAACCTATAAGAAAGGAACTCACACACACAAAGTGACTTTTATATATATATATATATATATATATATATATATATATATATATATACACACAAATATATACATATATATATATGCTCTTTATGTTAACAAATTGAGCTTAAACATTTGGAAAATGTCAAAACATTGGTAATTCACTACCCTGCATAGCAGCAGTCGAATAGCGTTAGGGTTAGAACCGCCGACTTTCGTTTGGGTGGTCGAGTTTGGATCCTGACTTGAGGTAGTTTCCTGTCTAGCTGTACTGATGAGTTGTGATACAGCGAAACAGTACTGTATGTGGATGACTATATATATATATATATATATATATATATATATATATATATATATATATATATATACTTGTTTATAATATACTGAATTTTACTAGGTTCGTATAATTCAGTAAATTTTCATATACGAATGAATTTTAAGCCAAAAAGAGATGATTTAAAATATAAGCTACAAAATTATCATTACATTTATCCTGGACGCATCCTTTGTCAAGAGCTGAAATAATTGA
>NC_136498.1:77523759-77538759 GCF_053919585.1 Euprymna scolopes | reverse complement strand
AATTTTCTTTCGTTAGTTTCGACGGGTAGAAAATGCATCTCATTTACGAATAACTTTTCTTAACAACTTAATAACTTAACTTAACAAAGCACCCGCTCGTTCATGCATTTCTAACGGAATAGGGTCAGTGGAAAATATATCACATTTATGAATATCTTATTACTAGAGATATGACAACAGCATATTCTTTTAATTGTGTTGACTCTCAAGTATATATCCGACACAGTTAGATACAATCAATCAATTGAGAACCACATCACTCTATATAAAAGCGATATTAACGGATACACACTCGAGAGTCAAGGCAATGAAAAGAATATGCTGTTGTCATAGCCCTACTTATTATTTTACAAAGCATCCAATCGTTCATGCATTTCTAACGTAATAGGGTCAGCAGAGTCTGCGAAGCTACATTCCTGGCCTATCGCCGCAATGTTGCATTAATGTGCTTATTATTTATGCATTTCCACGTATTGTGTCCATATAACTTACTGCATTGAAATTTTGGAATATGACTACAGCAATTTGATTATTTGTTTTACCCCCGAATCATCCGACCAGCATCAAAATATCTTTCTTTTCTAAAAGTCGCTATGCACCGGAAGACTTTCTACTTTGATAACTTCTTTTTTTTTTTTAACCGCATGATATTGGAATTCTCTTCTTGTTCACTGTTTCCTCGATCGTACCACATGCAGAAACGTGCATATGATATTAAAAAACATCTTGCTGATAATGCACTCATCCAGGTTGTTATCTATAAATCTGGTTACTATCACAGCAGCCCTTTATACTTCAGCAGCAATATGTTTTTTTATGTGAATAAAGTTTTAAACAAGTGAAGCTTGCATGGTCCCCCGTGGATGCACAGTGAACGAGGCATAAAAAATGACTAAGTTCAGCATTCCCCCCCCCCCCATTTAGCCTCAAAAGTTCCCAGGTGACGTTAAATCCTGGTGAAAATGAACAAACAGTGCAGTTTTAAGTCTTAACATACGTAAATTTGAGTTCTGCACCATGCAAAAAAAGATATGACTGCCCATCAGTTGCCATCCCCATTTAGTCCTAAAAGTCCCCAAGGTCTTAACATATTTAAATTTATGCTCAGCACCATGCAAAACTGCTAAATAAACATACACAGAATTTTTGGACCAACATGGTAAAATAGTCCTAAAAATGGAGTTCTTATTAACCCTAAAAGAGCTCTGAGGCACACCCAAGAGTTATCGCGAAGTATAGACAAACAAAATTATATAGAAATCAGTTGGTTACAACTTGTCAGAAAGTTTTATAAAAATCCAAGGCATTTTTTTTGACAATAAGTACAAAAGTTTAAATTTTAGCCATTTTAACCCTAAAAGCACCCCTAGGAGGCAACCGAAGTTTTCGCGGAAAATCCGCTCCGTTACTTGTTTACCCATATCATGTTTAATGTTTGTGCAAAATTTCAAAATATTTCAAGGCGCAGTTATTAAGAAAAGTGCAGACAGACGAATAGATGAACGGACGAACAGACAAGGGTGAATTTACAGGCCCACCCTCCTTTTGTCGAGGGACTAAAAATAAATGAATTAAGCAACATTCAAATATTTTTCCAGGTAATAAAATTCAACTGGATGAGAAAATGGCGATACGTTCATTGTTGTGCCTTTTTTTTTTTAAGTAGAAAACAACAACAAAACAAGTGGATTTAATTGTCCGTATAGAGACGTAAGATTACACAACTTGGCGGATAAAACTTATGCGAACAGACATAAAAAAATATAGTGATGCTTTTGAGAAGATGGAGAGTCTCAGAAATGAAACTATGTGCAGATTCTGCAACACAAAAATAAAGAGTGGGAGTAACTTGGCGTCCAGTATAAGAGTTATGCTGGGGGGGGGGGATAGCTACTATACAATGCAACATGGGTTGAAACCCAATTACAGGAGACGAAACCGGACATATTATTTCTAAGTGAAACTGGAATAGGACCGACCACTACCCTAGACGAGTTCATAATTAACGGATACTCAAATTTAACAGCTAAATCTGACCCCCAAGATCGCCATGGGCATGGAATATGTGCCTACATTAAGGATGGCTTCCCGTGTGGCAGGGATATCTCTAGAGAAGATCCTAATTTACCCTATATGTGCTTCAGGGTTGCACTTGCTAACACCACTGCATTTATATTTGCCCTCTATAGGCCCCACAACAGCGGAGTTACTATCTTTAAGAGCATATCTGAGAAAATTGACCACATACTGTCTTCACATCCCTCGGCTAACATCCACATATGTAGTGATTTCAACGTCCATAACGTGGAATGGCTGACCCATTCAAATAAGACAGATGACGAGGGAAGGTTTTGTCATGATTTTGCCATTGCTTATGACCTTACTCAGATTGTTCGCGAACCCACCCGTGTGCCCGATACACCCGGTCAGTATGTAAGCCTCTTAGACCTTTTTCTCTCAACTTCCCCTGAGCTATGTTCATGTTCTGTTCATTCTCCTCTAGGATCCTCCGACCACTCCGTCGTATCAGTTAAGATAAAAACGAAATGTAAGAAGCCCCCAGACGTACCCCTCCACCGTACTGTATACCGATACTCTATGGCTGACTGGGATAGCTTCCGTACATTCATATCTGATTTACCTCTGCACTCCATGTTTAAAAAGGATGTGTCCTCTATAGTATCAGATCTGACCGAATGGTTAATTGTAGGCATAGACCAATTCATACCATCTAAAAAATTTCAACAAAAACCTAACAGCCAGCCATGGTTCTCCCCAGAATGTGCTGCTATCGCGCACAGAAATCAGTTTTTCCATAGCTACCAACGTAATAGATGCACTGAAACTAAAGCTGCTTTCAGGTCTGCCAGCAACCACTGTAAAAGAGTAATAAAAAATGCAAGAGAGCTATATGCCCAGTCTGTTAAATCCAAGGTAGCTGATCAGCGGCTTGGATCCCACCAGTTTTGGCAAATAACAAATAAAATCCTGAACAGAAGTGTGCGTTCTATACCAACCATTATCAATGGACCAGAGGTCATCTCGTCAGCGTCAGACAAGGCCAAACTATTTGCAAAGAACTTTGCAGCTAATTCTACCCTACTCTACTCTACCCTATGCGATGAAGGCCATCAACTCCCCATATTTCCTCCTATAACACAAAACACGCTAGGTAACATACAAATATCCGTGCAGGAGGTCGTAAAACTAATAAAGAACCTAGATTCCAGTAAAGCAACTGGCCCTGATGGCATCCCAATTATAGTGTTAAAAAAGCTTCAACCAGAACTTGCTCCCATACTTACGAAACTATTTAAGCGCTGCCTTAAGGAGAAGTGCTTTCCGACTCCCTGGAAGACCTCTTCAGTTTGCCCTATATTTAATAATTCAGGTGATAAGTCATCTCCCTCTCAATACAGACCTATAAGTCTCCTGTGTGTTATGAGTAAGTTGCTGGAATCCATATTAAATAGAGAAATAGTCAACCACCTCAGCAGGAATAACCTTCTTAGTGACACACAATATGGTTTCCGCTCTGCAAGATCTACCGCAGATGTGCTGACGGTTATATCCCACAGGATAAGTGAATCTCTTGACAAAGGCTTCCTTTCTAGGGCAATTGCTCTTGACATATCAAAGGCCTTCGACAAGGTATGGCATAAGGGTCTACTTCACAAGATTTCCAGCTACGGTAAAACGGGAAATGTTTTCTCAATCATAAAATCATTTCTCTCCGATAGGCTCATAAGAGTAGTGGTCGATGGACAAAAATCGGAGGCCTGCAATATAAATGCTGGAGTCCTCCAGGGGTCAATCCTGGGCCCAACTCTCTTCCTGATCTACATCAATGACCTCCCTAAACACATACTTAAATCATTCGTTGACATCTATGCTGATGACACAACCATCTACGGCAACACATCAAAGGCTGTAAATGACAAAGTTCTCTTTGATTCTCTCTCCTCTGATCTCGAGCGCGTGGTTCAGTGGGGGAAGATGTGGCTGGTTACCTTTAATGCATCCAAAACCAAACTCCTATCCTTACATCATCAACGCTCTGATCCCCAGCTGGCATCAATTGTGATGGATGGCTCTCGTCTGGGTGAGGCCCCGTGTTTTGACAAGCTTCTGGGTTTGACCTTTACTCCTGATCTGAAATGGAACACGTACATCAAGTCTGTTGCCAAGGTCGCTGGAAAGATGGTGGGATCCTTCTACCGCTCGAGAAGATATCTCACTACTGATGCAATTCTCTATCTATATAAAAGCCAAGTACGTCCAAGGATGGAATACTGTTGCCATATCTGGGCAGGAGCTGCTAAAAACAGCCTATCCTGCCTTGACAGAGTACAAAATAGACTTCGTGGCTTAGTGGGGGATGCCCTTTTCTCTACCCTGCAACCTCTCTCCCACAGAAGAGACGTTGCGAGCCTGTCCTTGTTTTATCGTTATTTCCATGGCAGATGCTCGTCTGAACTCCAATCTCTGGTCCCCCCCTCGCCAATCTTTCACGAAAAACACCCGTCTAGCTGAATCCACTGTGAAAAATTTCCCCCACTCTATATCTGTGCCTAAATCAAAACGCGGATTCCATGAACAGGGCTTCTTTCTTAGAACTGCACGCCTGTGGAACTCTGTTCCGTCTGCCTGCTTCCCTCCGGACTACAACTTGGATGTCTTCAAGTCCAATGTTAACAGGTTCCTAATGAACCGCCCCCTTAAGTGAACGCTTCAGCAAATCTCCTCACTAACTTAATGTACTTGCAATAACCCTTATCCCTGAGTGGCTTCCGGGCCTTGATAAGTGGTGATCACTGTGTAAAAAAAAAAAAAAAATGCCAACAAATGCATCAACAAGCACTGAGAACATATACTAAAAAGAACTCTTTAAAATAAGCCAGCACCATCCATTATAACTACAGCTACATCCTTAGAAAACAGAGCTGTTAAACCTGACATAATAATATGGGACAAGAGGGATAAAGTAACAACCCTAGTTGAAGTCAGTGGCCCTAAAGATACTGGCTAAAACAGAGCTGAAGGGCAAAGATAACTAAATATCAAGGTCATATGTACGACATGTAAAGAACCCAGATTTTTCCAGTAATTATAAGGAACCACCGAGCTTATGAATTATGAAAAATAAATAAAACAGCCGCAGCCGAGATTGAACTCACTACACGAGTTTGTAATGTAATTCAAATCTTGTTCGTAACTGAATACTTGATGCTTCGCCAGAGCTCTCAAGGGTATTTTTTGTCGTGACGCAATCACTAGATGGGTTGCCTACCACGGCTTAAGAGAGGCCCATCTACCCTCGAGAGAAGGATAGACCGCGCCAGTTTCCCAACCTGGTATTTTAACTCGCGGTACATACAGCGCTTCGCCTTCCCAAATGGTCATCCATCTGGCACTGGCCAGGCCCAACGTTGCTTAACTTCGGTGATCTGGCGACGTGATTGTACCGTACATGTATACCCGATGAACCAAGTGCAGAAGAGGCATAAACAGCTGTGCTTAAAGGAACGGTTAAAATACTAAAAAGCTTTCTTGGTTGGAGTCTCTGAACTAGCTGATGCATTTCTGGCTTCCAACAAAAAAATCCCGCTATTTTTTTATGGGGATCGATCATTCAACTGAATGATCGATCGTCAGCAAAACAGAAAAGAAAATTGTTAAAAAGAAAGAATGTAACCCGGACATGATATGAGATCCGTCCGTACTCCTTACGTTTATACTCTTTAATAGCAAAGTCAACATTTTCTACTTGGATTTTCTGTTCTCATTTGTGGATATTATGCTCACAACGTTTTGGCTGATGTAACCTTCGACCTTCTACAGGTGCACCTTGTCAAACGATACGTATAAATCAACAAATTATTCATATATACAGTTAGGTACTCGCGGAAAATGTCCCGTGAAAGTGGAACTCGTTTACTTTAGGTTGCTAAGGAAAGTGAGATAACATATCTCAACTTAGTGGATTCATGCTACTTAAGTGATTAACGACACGAACTGCAAAACTAGGTGTGGCAAGTTCGAATCCAGTTCGTTCCACATAAATACTTCTATCAAACGCACACTTGACCTTGTGCTTAAACATTTGGGGAGTTTGTAAATGAAATAAAATATCTCAACTTAGTTTTAGATTTGTTTGTTAAAATTGTATTTGTTTATTAATGTGTACAATAATGTCACAAAAACAACAAATATGTTTTTAATTTGTTTTAAAATGTAAATCACGTAAACATTTCTTATTGGCTGGTTTCAAGTAAAAAAAAAAAAAGCATTTTTCGATGGAAAGTTATTTTTCTTTAATTAGTCAATAAATATGTTTGTTCGTTTCCATTTTTAAAATGAATTTAACAAATCTTTATTTTTTTTTATAAATAAGAATTAAGTTTTCCATTTTTTTATTTTTGTAAATTGATGACAAAATATCTAAAAGTAAGTTATAAATACAAATAAATAAATAAATAAATAAACCGGCTATATTAATTTTCTTGCTCACACGATTTCAGAAAAATCTTACTCTTGTAACTCATATGTGAAGGTTAAAAGAGAAAAGCACATAAAAAGAGCAAGTATTAAGCATAGGGAAGCTTCTTCATTTTTTTTTCAGACAATTTTTTTACCGAAATCTTTTGTATTTAAGAAGAATTTGAATAAAAGAAAGCAGCAAACAGAAGGGTAATTTTGACTACATGTTTTTATTGCGAAACGCTGGTATAGAAACGTAGAGTAAATAAAATAGTTATTTAAAATGAAATTAGTTATTTTAAAATAAAATAATATAGGAAGTAAATAAAATAGTTATTTTGAAATAAGTACACTTATATATAAAATGAGTGTGTGCACAGACGAACGATGGCGCTCATAACATTCGAGAGGACGTTTTAAGCGACGTTCGAGAGGACAGACGTCAGGGAATGCGAGCACGTTTGGAATCACGTTTTATTCGGAAGAATACCCGGAAATAAATGTCGTTATTAAAAAAAAAAGAGTCAAACTTATTTCCTATTCTTTGTTTCCTTTGCGACCGAGACTACAACGTGTCGGGTCTACATGTATAAATGTGTACATTACACATTTTTCGACTGCGATCTTGGTCTCAGGCTTCTGTAAGTCGAGGTGCGCTCGATTTCGAACGAGGTCGCAGCTGGTGCACGTATGTAGCAAATCATGTTTGTGTAAATGAAGAAATATATATATATATATATATATATATACATATATATATATGTATATATATATATATATATATATATATATATATATATATATATATATATATATATATATATACAGTCATAAAAGAAGGAAATATACACCCCTATTATCATTAATACATAAAACTGCTGCCAGAGGGCCCTGATGGACCTAGGCAAAATATAATGTACTTCATTTGGACACTCTTAACGTAATTAAGTCTGACCAGTAGTAACCTCTGCTCCATTGTAGGGGCTCCCATTGTCGGAACGCATTGCACTCTTTTCCCCCGGATTGCTTTTCTTTGACATTTCTTCCCTGCTCCCAGTTTTCCAGATTATACTAACACACATAAATTTAGATGTAATATGAGCAAATATCTCGCTACACAACTTCCCACTTAGTATGCCTAACCACAATAGCCCTGTGCGCCTCAATCGGAATATGTCTTACGAATAAACGACTAAAAAAGAAGAAATTTCTTTCGCATAAGAATTTAGCGGACAAAACCTTGAATTGAGATGCTTCGACGGATTTTTAATGACTGATTTTCGTTACCAAATGTTTGTGGGTTTCATGCAAGATGTTTGAACTTTTTTGATAGACTTTAAAAGGTAATTATCAGTTTTGGTGAACGGTTCACAGAAAAACGTTTACTTCAGTCGATAAAATCTACAAAAAGATCAATTTTGTTTCAGATTTGTTAGTGTTGGAAGAATTAACTTTTTACTTCGTGCAAGACAGAAACATCAGCTCTTCCCATTGAACTGTCTTTAACCACGTTCCTCGGGGACAAAAGTACTAAGAACATTCGAGAATGCATTTTGAATCAAATCTCGAATAATATATTTTTGACGTTAATCTCGAATACTGATGAACTGGCAACAAAACTGTCGATTATATGCAACACAAGTGGATATTCGCAGAACACACACATGCAAACACACACATGCACACACACGCTCGTGCACACACACACGCGTGCGCACACAACCCATTTACACACACAAACACATATCCACACACACTCACACACACACACACACACACACACATATATATATATATATATATATATATACATACATATATATATATACATACATATATATATATATACATACATATATATATATATGTATAAATGTACCTGGCTTCGGGTCGTAGGAATTGCCAGGTTTAAATCTTGGAGCGCGTTTAAAACCCCTAGACGACATACACCTTCAGTCTTTGTTAAGACATACATCTAGAAGAAGAAAAATCTGATATAAAAACCAATTGAACCGACTGAGATTAGCAGTTGTTCCAAGAAGTATGTTCCAAAAGCCTTCACAACTATGAACAAATCATCCGTGTTAATTTTGGACAACTTAGTTGCTGTATGGTGTCGGTTAGTTGTTTTTGTTTTACGGCATATCAGCCCTTTTCAGGTTATTTAATGTCTAATCACGTTATTTTAAAGAATTTTTTTTAATAGAATATATATATATATATATATATTTTTTTTTAATTCAAGTCTGTTTCTATTTAACCCATAGTTGGGATACTAATAGGTACTAACACTCCGGATCAAAGTGGACCTGGGAGCAATGGCAATTAACGAGTGGCTCCACTATCGATATGGTGCTTTTTACACAGGCAACACCACATTATCAAGGCCAAGAGGCCACTCAAGGATAAGGGTTAAAGAGTGTACAGTAGAAATTGGACAATATAGTAATCATTAGTAATGAAAATTCGGTAAATTTGATAACTTATATGGAACGGCTCATCAAGAACTTATTTACGTTAGACTTGAACACGACCATATTGTAGTCAGCCGGAAAGCAGGAAAACAGAAGACAGTTCCACAGGCGTGCAGTTCTAAGAAAGAAGCTTTGTTCATGGAATCTACAATTAGGTTTAGGCACAGATAAAGAGTGGGGGGAATTATTGATAGTGTTTTCAGCTAGACGAGTGTTTCTTGTGAAAGCTTGGCGAGGGGGACCACAGACTGAAGCTCAGTCGAACACTTTTCATGAAAATAACGATACATCAGAGACAAACTCGCAACATCTCTTCTGTGAAATAGAGGTTGCGGGGAAGAGAAAAGGACATCTCCTACGAGGCTATTATTTATTTAGGTATTTATTTATTTGCTATCTCACGAAAGAAAATGTGACACAAGGTCGTTTTTAATGTGGGGAGAAAACTAGCTCCCCTAAAACAAGAGCAGAAAGGGAGTACTTTGGCAATATCCAAGACAACAAAATAGTAATTGTCTCAGTATGAAAGGTTTCCCCTACATTGACCAAGGACCAATTAACTTAAGTGAAGCATCAGAACAGATACTACACTTTGATCTTGCATTACAACTTTGTAATATACGGGTTGTTAAATTGCATTTATCTGGAAAAGATCTAGCTAATTTTAAACATTTATTTTAATTAATTCCCTGTTAGTTTTTTGGGTTTTCTTATGGGATGATCATCTTTAGTTAACTATTACGTGTAATTATATTCATACAGATATTCTACATGATTTATACTTGCGTTATATTTGCGTAAAAAGTTTATAGTAAATACAAATCGCTTTCTATATATATTTATGCATGCGTATATATTTTTGCTTAAAAAATTTGCCTACCAAACTCCTCTACTAGTTTTTAGTCTACAGACATGAAACTTCATATGTAGGGTATTCGAACAAATACGAAACTTTGTATTTGGGTTTTAGCTGGGGGGAAAAAAACGGTGCAAAGGTATGAAAATTTTAAAAATTAAATTGTAAAGGTGAATGTCAATCGGCAGCATTACAAATATGCACGACTAACGTAATAGGTATTGGTTCATGTTTTAATTTTTAACCCTTCAGTAAGCATGTCTTCATAATACAGTCATTAACATCAAAGGAAAAAGTAAATTGTAAGCTAAACGTTTTTATTTCGATTCTCAGTAGTGGCGCACGAGTCATTTAAAGAATTTTTAAAAATCATTACTATATATCAGATCCAATATAATATAATAATAAATACGAAATCTGCATTAATTAAAATATGATATTTAAGCGTATTTTACGACCGGATAATGCCGGGCGGCTTGCTAGTATAAACATATTCACATAATGTTTTTAAGGGAATTAAATTCTAATAATCAATCATTTCAGTTTTTATTTAAATTAACGGCATGATAATAAAACTTTGTTTACTTAAAATGTATTCGTAAGCTGTATTGAATTTGGGTGCCTTCTAATTTCGTAATATTTTAATGATTTATAAGTATAACAAGGTTGTCTACTCCTAGTTTCTATATCTGTTCCTTTTATTCTCTCTCCCTCTCTCTTTCTTTCGCTATAGTAAGTCAGACGAATACCGATCAGCGAATAAGAAACAAGCCTTTAAAATGAGGAGGTAATGCCTGGAAAGATGCTCCCCTCCTCCGAAAATAATTAAATCGAACATATAAACTTAAAAAAAATGATGAATTCAACAATTAGAAAATAAAAATCATAATTAGGTTATAAAAAACGAATAAAACAATCAATCAAGACTAATTTTATTCAAATGTTGAGTCAGATTTCAAAGTAACTCAAACTAATCTGAGATTACTGAGATATTATCGCAGATAAGAAGATTAATGAAGATTAAAAAATGAAAACAAAATCATTTAATCCTGATATTGAAACCTTATGTACAAGGATGCAGCATCAATTTAGTTATATCTAAATTGAAAATACAAATAATTTTAAAAATGAAATTTTAATATATCAATTGACATGCCTTATTTTAAGAATTCAGGCGTATGTGTCTATGAGAGAGTCAAGGGGAGACGAGACGATAAACCATGTAATAAATAAATGCAGCAAACTGGCCCAAAAGGAATACAAGAACAGACACGACTAAGTGGGAAAGATAGTACACTGGGAATTATGCAAACAACTCCATCTTGAACGCACAGATAAGTGGTACGAACAAAAACCGGCAACAGTACTTAAAAACGACAATCACAAAATCCTATGGGACATGAACATACAAACTGATAAACCCACCCAAGCAAGAAGACCTGATGTCGTAATAATTAACAAGAAAAATAAGTTCTGTCAAATCGTAGACTTTGCTGCTCCAGATGACTGCAGGGTGAAGATCAAAGAAAATAAGAAACGGAGCAAATACACAGAGCTAGCCAAAGAGCTGAAAGGAATATGGATGATGAAGAAAATCAAGATAATACCTATAATATTAGGAGTACTAGGAACAATCCCGAAAAACTTTGAAAAAAGAATGGGACAACTTGGAATCAGAAGAATGACTGAAAAAATACAACGAACAACAATAATGAAAACAGCTGAAATATTTAGGAAAACCCTTGAATGAGCCACATTCGCGGGCCAGACGACTGCTGTGGAGGCAAAAAATGAAGAAGCGTTACATGCAGCCAAGAACATTGAAACTGCATATTTATTACCCCATCACCCCCACCCAAAAGAGTGAGGCCAAATAGCCGAGTAGGGTCAAGAAGGATGGAAAGACCGAGAAGAGAGCATTAACCAGACCTCTGGTGGACAAGTGCGGAGACAACTGGGACCTTGGGGAGGCTTATTGCCACTCAAATTCCAGTGGAGACCAATGGCCGCTGTCAGCGAGAAATCAATGGTAAACGGCTGTTGCGATAATGCAAATTGATTTGCACATGTTATCGAAAGAGGTAGAGAATACTAGAAATCTGGGGAGACTTGTTGTCTCTTAACTTCCAAGGAACATCACAGGTTGTTTTCAAGGAGAGTTCTTTGATGATCTGTGTGAAAGTTCCTTGTGAGCCAATAATAATAATAATAATAATAATAATAATGATAATGATAATAATAATAATAATAATAATAAAAACAAACGCAAATTCTTTTGCAAAAGTATACGAAAAAGGTGGAGAGTACTGGAAGTCTGGGGAGACTTGTTGTCACTCAGACTTTGAGGAACACCACAAGCTGTTCTCAAAGATGATGGTTTAGTGAGTACATAATAATAATAATAATAATAATAATAATAATAATAATAATAATAATAATAGTAATTACGAACTCTAATCCTAAGTGAAAAGTTAAAAAGTTCAAACCGCTTTTGCTATCTTTCTTTCCAAATGTTTAATTAAGCGATACTATAAATCTTTTTTTTTACTGCCAGAAAACATTCTACCAGCGTCGTAGTGTGGCTTTCGTCCTGCCAGAGGAACCCCTGATATAACTTTTACAGCTCGTCAACTGCAGGAGAAATGTCGGGAGCAACATCTTCCGCTGTACATAGTGTTCATTGACCTCACAAAGGCTTTCGACTCTGTGAACAAAACCGCCCTCTGGTGTGTCTTCTCCAAGATTGGATGCCCAGATCAGTATTTAAAAATCTTGAGAATTCTTCATGATGACATAACGGCAGTTGTAATCGGCAATGGCGGCTTGGAAACATCTCCCTTCAAAGTTGACACCGGTGTCAAACAGGACTCCATCATTGCCCCAATCCTGTTCGCCATATACATTTGAACCATCCTTCACCTCATTAGCCAGAACCTACCTGAGGGGATCAAACTCATGTACATCATGGATGGCGGACTCTTTAACATCAGCAGGTTTAGGGGAAAGGTCTTCACATCGTCCATCATGAAGCTTCAATACACAGATGACAATGCGCTGATTGCTTACCTAGAAGCGGACCCCCAGAGCATCTTGGATGTCTTTGGAAGAGCTTTCCGGCTCCTGGGACTTGCCCGTAACATCAAAAAGATCCAGATCCTACACAAACCAGCTCCTGGCACACACCCACAGCAGCCCATAATATTTGTGGAAGGCAACACCTTAGAAAATGTGGATCAAGTTGCCTACCTTGATAGTCTTCTCTCCAAAAAATCTATCATCGACGCAGAGATTCACCACCGCATCGGATACCAGGCTACAGCAATAGGTGTTTGAGAATCGGGACATACAGAGCAGGGTCAAATTGTTTGTCTATAAAGCAGTTGTCCTGCCCATTCTTTTCTATTGGGCCGACAGCTGGACCACCTACAGCAGACATCTGAAGGCCCTGGAGCAGTATCACCAGCGTTTTCTCCGCAAGATCCTCAGAATTGGATGGAAGGATCGACAAACAAACGTAAGCGTCCCGAAGGAGGCCAACATACCTACCATCACCAGAGCTATCATCCAAAATCAGCTGCGATAGACGGGCTATGTTATGCGCATGCCTGACAACCGCCTTCCAAAGAAAATGCTCGACAGTCAGCTAAAAGAGGGAAAGCGGTTCCAAGGAGGACAGAAAAAGAGATATAAGGACAACACAAAAGCCCACCTGAGATAATGCCACTTCAGCCTCACTAGCCGGAAGGATGCTGCTCTGCAGAGGGGCAGATGGAGCAGAATGGTCCATGAAGGCACGGCTCACTTAGAAAAAGACCTCCACAGAGTTGCAGAAAACAGGAGGAAGCAGAGCAAGGAGAGATCTACAATCAACACAGCTCCTTCCGCCTCTTCCATTACGCAGTCGACCACCCACTGCAATAAAATCTGTCGGTCAAGGATCGGCATCCACAGCCATCTGAGGTCCCACAAAAGACCAGACTAAATCTCATCGACAGGAGAACAATCATACTCGTCACGAGTGATGCTGATGATTCATATATATGCTTATATATTTATATATTTATATATATATATATATATATATATATATAATCATCCACATACAGTACTGTTTCGCTGTTTCACAGCTCATCAGTGCGGCTAGACAGTCAACTGCCTCAAGCCAGGATCGAAACCCGACCGACCAAATGACAGTCAAGACTTCTCACTATAGCGCTATACGGCTGATGCTGTGTGGGTAAGGAATTAACGATGTTTTGACATATATACATATATATATGTGTGTGTGTGTGTTGTGTGTGTGTGTGTGTGTGTGTGTGCGTATAATTATATATTCATAAAAATCTGAAATCAATGGATGAACAACTTTGACCGATAAATAACTAGCTTACATGTAATTTGTAAGCGTACCCATAGTTATAATGACCAAGTTTTCAAAATACTGGAGATGAAAAGGAAGAAATGGATGTTTGTTCTCTAATTTACACTTTTATATATCTAATATGTGTACTTTGATGCCGTTATACAATTTTTCTATATAAATTCTATTCAACTCTCTTTAGCCTTCATCATTTTCGTTGTTTATTCTCACTTTAATCATGGTCATATGGTTCAATTTTCTACTTGGTGTCTAATCTCTGCCTGGATGAAGAGACTTTATTTCAATACAATGAAAAAGATGAAATTTTGTATATATATATATATATATATATATATATTTATATATATATATATATATATATATATATATATATATATATATATATATATATGTTTGGAAGTCCAAATTTATAACCACATTTGAACATTAGCGGAAATCTCTCCATAGCTCTTTCAGCTGGTATTTTACCAGGCAATGAAAAATAATATTACTGGCGAAAATAAGGAGCAATGGGGGATCCTTTTATATATTTAAGGTGCCAAAAGGACAATTAAAATAAACAATTTAATTCAATAAACGAGTATAAGGCGATTAAAATGGCACCGCGTGAGAAAAAACAAAACAAACAAAAATAAACAAAAAAAAACAGAAAGGGAGATAATCAAAGTTACCCCAAAAGATTTAAGTTTTTTTTTTTTTATCGATTCCTGCTGCCGGTACACAGAATGTTTTTGAATCGCAATAGAGACAAATTCCAAATGTTTTAAATGATTTTTGGAATCCGCTCTATGAAGTACCACAAATCAATC
>NC_136498.1:77491259-77518759 GCF_053919585.1 Euprymna scolopes | reverse complement strand
GCCTTATCTGACACTATTCCGAAAGTATCTCTATTTATTAACCCTGCACCTACACACAAATCGAAACGACAGACGTGAATTGTATTGCAATTATATATTAAAAAAAAAAGCAACAAGCGAACAGGATTGTTAGTTCCTGCATTCTCTCTACTTAACTTCACATTAAAATCGAATAAATCGTTTATTCAATGTTATACGTAGTTATATCTGATTAAAATATTTTAAATAATTTAGGTCTTATCCTTGTGTCTTGGGTTTAAAACATTCAATATCTGGTCCGCGCGACTGCGCTCACGTACATCTGCATAAATAATAAAATGCAAACTTTCAACACTACTAACAACAACGAAATGTATTTGTCGTGTATGTGTTCGTTTTTATTTGCATTTCCCACGAGAATTCATTTTGCCACAAATTCGGTTTTTAATGTGGAGAAAATTGAGGGTGTCTCTCCAATTTGGACAAAATTTTAAAATGCCTCAGTCTAAAAGGATATCTCATTTCCACATCGATAATAGAACAGATAGAACACTTTAAACCTTTCTCTATATTCTTACTTATCTCTCTGTCCCGGATTGAAATTAAAAACAAAGCCCCTAACCAAGATCAAACTCTTCCGACTCACAATTTTGGAAGTAATTTAATGGTGGCATTATTTTGTGTTTGGGAGGTACGCAATAATACCATGGGATTTGTGTTCGGGATTAACAAATTTATTTCATTAAAAAAAAAAATTACCTTGAAAATAATAGAAATTTAAAAAATATCGAAAGCAGAAGTTCAAAATGGTCTGTATTTGTTCTCAGGCAACGCTGAGCATGTCTTCTCGTGAAAACATAAAATTAAAAATAGTTTCCTTAATTATTTTCCTACGTTTTTATTTTTTTATAATATCGTTTTAATAAGTTTTAATATGTTTTCATTCGTTTAAAAATATCATTAAAAAGTTATAATGCAATTTATTATTGCCACCTAAGTAATAAATAGGTAGAATGTAGTATTATTAAGAAAAAATAATTGAACTCGTTGCATGGTTGTTAGATTCCTTCAACTTGTTGCAGTTATTAATCACCCACTTTCTCTTTCTCTTTCTTCCTTCTTGTAAACTAATCCAGATTTTTATTTGAATGGCAATCAAATATCTTGTTCCATTAAAAATATATAAGTATTGCGATCCATCTTTCAACATAATCATCTATAACTAACAAAAACCCATACATTACCCAAGAATTAATGCGGAACCATTTTTGTTATATTTTTAATTCCGATAATTTTCATTTTTCGCGTTATAAACGGAACAAAATAATGTAAGGTTTCGTTTTTGTTATTTATGGATACCCAGCGCGAACGCAGAACCCACGATAGATGCATACAAAAATGAATACTTCCGTTGGGTTACTCCACGATAGATGCATACAAAAATGAATACTTCCATTGTGTTACTCGTAATATTTTGCACGAAAAAAGTTATGCCTGATTTTAGTATTAGACTTCCTTTTGATGATAGGACATCGATCTTCTCGTTTAATTCCGGGCAACGCTTAGACCCCCTGTTAATTTTAAACGTTAGACAATAAAATAGATTCGGTGGAATTCAACTTATTATTCGGTTGAATTCAACTTATTAATGGACAAGTTATGACTTAAACTAGTGTTTGCAGAAAATATCTATTATGGAGAATTTGGGAAAAAGGACAATAACCCATTAACTGACATTATTGCCAGGCCCACTTTAACCTGGAATAAGAGTACCTGCTAGGGTTCGATTTATATGTTGAATAAAATCTGTCCGACATTTGACTCGAAACCGCAGCCGGTGATATGGCCCTAATTTGGGAACTATTGGAGGCGATTAAATCACTTCTTATATTCCATTAATCTCATATTCACTCTGAATAGAAAATATACAGCATGTTAGAGTCTCCGTCTATGGGTTAATTCCTACAGATAAAGTTCTATACTCGGATTAGACATTTCTGCTAACAAATCAAACGTTGCTTCTGACTAGTCAATTCTTATTTGTTATTATGATACCGTGTTATTAGCAATACAATTGTGTGCAGATCTACAATGTATTTAATAATTTATTCAGTCCGACTGAGTCAACTGCTAATATAAAATATTTTTTTAAAGAATCACCTAAATATAAAACAATTAGCAAACACATTTTAAATTGAAGAACATATTAGGGACTGTTTTCATCAATTGGTATATATATTATTCCTTAATTGGAATTAATTTTTGAGATGAGCATATATATATATATATATATATATATATATATATATATATATATATATATATATATATATATTTATTTCGGACTATTATTCTCATCTTTATTAGTTGTTGTTTTCATCTTTATTGGTTGTTGTTTTTCACGACGTTTCGGCCAACTATTCTTCTGGCCTTCGTCAGGTTTTCTGAAGATAGCGGTTTCAATCTTACCCAAAGCCGGCCAGAGGCTACTTGGCCAAAACGTGGTGAGACGACGACAACTACGAATGGCAGTGATTGCTGAGAATGTTGTTAGGAGATTCGAAGTTCCTATCCGTCGCGGTTATCACCTGACGAAGGCCAGAGGAATAGTTGGCCGAAACGTCGTGAAAAACAACAACCAATAAAAATGAAAACAACAACTAATAAAGATGAGAATAATAGTCCGAAATAAAATAAATTAATATGTTTTCATCAAGTTTCACAATATGCAAACAAATAAAAATTAACACAAATGACTTTTTCGTTTACGAATTTTTTTAAATGAGGATTGGTCATTCGCATTATTTAGATTGATCCGACTACTCTTTTCATCTTCAGTTTCATTTTTAACAAAGTTTCGGTCAGTGTAACCTCCGACCTTCTTCAGGTATATCTTATCGAACTCGGGAATGTTTCTGTTGAATTCGGGAATTTAGACGGAATTCCGAACGTAACTCTTCATTTAAATCATAAGAGTAGTATGCTCTTGTTCCGTCAGCCATGACTGGATAAATGTCATACGTAATTCGCAATTGTATTTGTTCGGAAGGACCCGTGGCGTCGTGGTTAGAGTACTTAGAAAAATCAATTGTAAAAGTGATATTCCCCTGAAGGTTCAATTCTCAGTGTGGGCGATCGAAAAACACAACTGCGAATTACTTAGGGCCGCTGTCCAGTCATGGCTGACGGAAAGAGAGCATGATTTTCCCGTGAATAAACGAATCCGTTCGAAATTCCGACCAAATTCCCGAGTTCGACAGAAAAATTCCTGAGTTCAACAAGATACACTTAAGAAAGTCGAAGATTACATCGACTGAAACATCTCTCTCTCTCTCTCTCTTTCTTTCTACTTCTTTTATTTCTCACCTATTCTCTCCTGTTGATGACGCCATATTTTCTTGGACGAATTGATTTCGTTTGATTTAGTTAGTGGCTTATGTTGGGATAAATAAATTTGTCTCAACATCACCAAAATATTTATGCTTTTCAATTTATACAAATAAATGCGAAAGTTTTAGTCTTGTGTGTTGCAAGAAATCATATGAATGAAATGCCTATTATTTCAAATGTTCGTTTCAACCATTTCAAGGAGAAAAGTTTGCGACGCAACAGTGAACTATCAATGCTAGTTAGTATTAACATATAAATGCAGTTTTAAAAATGGTATTACGAGTAGATTCTATTAAAAAGGGTATTACTAGTAGATTCTATAAAAATGGTATTACTAGTAGATTCTATTAAAAATGGTATTATTAGTAGATTCTATTAAAAATGGTATTACTAGTAGATTCTATCATCGAAGAAAAAAACGAAAGTCGCTACTAACAAGTAAACTTAATCACATTGTTCGTATCTTCCTGCAGACGCTTTGGTCTTTGTTGTAGAAAAACTAATACAGACAGAAAAGCTAACAAAAGAAAAAGAAAAAAAAACACCCTAATTATCTCGGAATATCAATGACACTTTCTCTGCGACACAATATTCGTACTTGTTGCTTTTTTTTTTTCGATAAGAATGTCTGAAAATTGAAGCAATTTTAGAATTTACTGCTGACATAGACAGAAAACCTTTTTGTTAGGAATTCTGAAGTCTACAATGGCACACAGTCGAATTTAGGAAAGGAAAGCCACTAAGGAACAACAAGAAAGTTATCTGTGCAGACGCAAAAAACAAACGATTTTGACTGTTCCTTACTTTTTCAAATATGCATCGATCAAGTGATCGAAACATCCTCCGCACACATTTACGAAAACTACGTTCAATAACGAATGTTCACTGCACTCATATTTTCTGCCTTCCGTCTTAGATCGATAAGTCAATTTAAACTGAAGCAAGTTATCGGTTTTTTTTAAAATTTCTAATTAAGAGTGCCAACTTTTGGGGAACTGAATTTTCCCTACATTAAAAACCGATCTTATGCCTAAATCTGCCCTCGTGCAGAGGCAAGTACGTAGAGATAACAACTAGTTATTTGTGAAAATCAAATTTTTACCATTATCGATAGCCAAATAACTTGGAAATTATTTCCATCACTTTTAATGTCAAGTCCGAAATAATAATAATAATAATAATAATAATAATAATAATAATAATAATAATAATAATTCCTGTTACTCAGACTCCAGAAAACACCTACACAGGCGGCAAAAAGAAAGTCCGCACTTGTAATTGTTTCAAAAACTGCAAATTTAAGCTAAATTTAATGTAACTGCTTAAACAACCTATACCTCATTTGACTGGCCTTTTATTCTTCTATAATTTACCTGTTCATATCTGACTTTTAATTGAAATATTCTAGTGTTCACGTCAATTTATAAAAAATAACTTCAAATTGAGGAGGCAAAAAGAAAGTCCGCACAATGGAAAATTCTTATTTAAATGTAACTTTAGGACATTAATGCAACACAAATACAACAGGAACACAATGAACTAGTTAATATTTAGTAGCATAGCCCTTCTGCAATTTGACAGCCTGCAATCTTTTGGGAATTCCTTGAATTAGACTGCAGCAATACTCCGGGGAAAGGGCATCCCTCTTTTCTTTAATTTTTGTCCAAAGTTCTTTGAATTCGGGAAGTCGTTTCAAATCTGTTTCTTAGGCTGCGGATCTTGATATCATTGTCTTCCCTATTAGAAGTAACTCTAGTACGACCAGATTTAGGGGCATCACGAACACTGTCGGTGTTTTGATGCTTTTGCACAGTCTTTCGTATCGTTTTCTCATCACATTTCAATCTGCGGCCGATTTCTCGATTGGATAAACCAGAAAGTTTGAGATTAATGAGCTCCTGACGATCACTACGAGAAAGTCGTGGCATATGGACTAAATGTTACGTTGTATAACCTGGAACAACAACAAGGCAGAGCTCTCCAACTGATAGATCACCTTTCTCCCTCTGAAGAAAGTTACCTAGCTTGCTAGTCGGTTGGCGTCTCTTAGACTGATTACCGCGTTACTGTTATTCGTCAAACGTTACCAGTTAATTGTTACCTTTACAAGGAAAGAAAAGACTGCTTGTAAGCAACGTCACCATTTCGTTGCAAGCCCTTACTTTCTTTTCTTACCCCCCTCTTCTTGTTGGTGAAATGATCCCGACAATAGAGATGCGTTGTTGCCTGTTGGTGGATATTTTACACTGATTTAGGGGCGATACTTTAAGCTGGTTTTAAGCGAAATTGTTGCTGCGGACTTTCTTTTTGCCTCCTCAGTTTGAAGTTATTTTTTAAAAATTGACGTGAACACTAGAATATTTCAATTAAGAGTCATGAACAGGGAAAATTATAGAGGAATAAAAGGCGAATCAAACGAAGGTATAGATTGTTTAAACAGTAAAATTTAGCTTAAATTGGCAGTTTTTGAAAAAATTACAAGTGCTGACTTTCTTTTTGCCGGCACTGTAAGTTATTCTCAAGCAGAAATCTTTTATGATGACCTGTGTGACTACTCCTAAGTAAGTAAGTAAGTAAGTAAGTAAGTAAGTAAATAATAATAATAATAATAATAATAATAATAATAATAATAATAATAACAATAACAATAATAATAATAATAATAATAATAATAATAATGATGATGATAATAATAATGATGATGATAATAATAATAATAATGATAATAATGATAATAATAATAATAATAATAATGATGATGATAATAATAATAATAATAATAATAATAATAATCATAATAAAACGATAAACTACTTAATAAGCAAATGCAGCAAACTAACCCCAAAAGAATACAAGAATAGTCATGATCAAGTAAGGAAGACAGTACACTGTGAATTATGCAAACAACTGCAGCTTGAAAACCCAGACAAATAGTAGAAATACAAAACAGCAGCAGTACTTGAAAATGAAAATCATAAAATCCAATGGAATAAAAACTTACAAACAGATAAACTCATCCAAGCAGAAAGACCGGATGTCATAATAATTAACTAGAAGGAAAAATATTGCTAAATCGTAGATTTCGCTGTTCCAGCAGACCACAGGGTGTATATCAAGCATATTGAGAAGCGGGGAAAATACACAGAGCTAGTCAGAAAGCTGAAAGGGATATGGAAGATGAGGAAAGTCAAGATAACATCAATAATAGCAAATGCACTAAGAACATTTCCAAAAACTTTGAAAAAAGAATGTGAGAAATTGGAATCAAAGGGATGGCTGAAAAGATACAACGGAGAACGGTAATGAAAATGGCTGAAATACACATTAGCCACAGGTGCGAGCCGGACATATAGAAATTGCTATAGAAATAAAATACAAAGAAACGCTACATGGAATCAATGAAACTGAAACAGTATAATTGTAATCCCTCCTCCATAAAGTGACGACATCAACTGATGTCACACTAAATAATTGAGGAAAGTCAATGAAAGAGGATGAAAAGGCCGAGAAAAAAAGCACTAACCAAACTCCTACTGGATTAGAGCGAAGAGGATATTGAGGGAGGCCTATTGCCACTCAAATTTCAGTGAAGACCAATGGTGAACGACTGTTGCGATAAACCAAAGTCTTTTGCAAAAGTGATTGAAAGAGGTTGGGAATTTTGAAAACCTGGGGAAACTTATTGTTACTGGATATTTTCACTATTCATATTTGGCAAATTAAAATACGACAAGGGCCCGACAAATTTAGGAACATGAGTTGAACAACCTGGAATTGTTATGTCAAGAACAACAAGAATCAATTTTTATTCATACATACTGGCATATTGTTGTTGTTTTTTTCATTAAAAATCTTTGTAAAAAATAAACACATTTTTTCAGACTGATTGGGGAATATTTGAAAAAGAATACAAGTTAAATATAAAAAAAGAGTACGTTCCCTTAAATTGAAGTATGTTTTGCAAACACATTCTATTAAAAAAAATAAAACACGTTCTATAAAAACCTAAAACTAGACATTTACAATTTTAAATTGTAAACAATTTTTTCTTTTCACTACTCGTACTTTTTAAAATATAAACACGAGTAGAAAATCAAAAGCGGCTATTTGTCGTGCCTTTACCGTGCCAAAATTGGTCGTATGTAGATGGTAAAAGCGTTTGGAATGATATTTAAACAATATGATTCAGTCGACAAAATTATTTTGGATTTCGCCGACAAACGTCCGTGCGATTCAAGTTTTAAGTATATAAAGAGGCTAACAATAGGCATTGGTTATAGGTTTATAAACAGAGAATTATAAAAACAAGTGAAGCATGCATGGTCCCCCGTGAGTGCACAGTGAACGAGGCATAAAAAATGACTAAGTTCAGCATTTGCCTTCCCATTTAACCCCCAAAGTTTCCAAGGCCATAACATATTTAAATTTGAGTTAAGCACCATGCAAAAGTGTTAAATAAACATACAAAGAAAATTTTGGACAATATGGTAAAATAGTCCCAAAAATTGAGTGTTTTTATTAGCCCTAAAAGAACCCTGGGGCACACGCAAGAGTTATCGCGAAGTATAGACAAACAAAATTATATAGAAATCAGTTAGTTACAACTTTTCAGAAAGTTTTATAAAAATCGAAGGCATCAAGTTTTTTTTTTTTAAATAAGCACAAACGTGTCAATTTTAGCAATTTTAACCCGAAAGGCACCTCTAAGAAGGCAACTGGAATTTTCCCGGAAAATCCCTTCTGTTACTTTTTTACTCATATAATGTTTAATGTTTGTGCAAAATTTCAAAAAATTCCAAGACGTAATTATTGAGAAAAGTATAGACAGACGAACGGACAAAAGTGAATTTACAGGTTAACCCTCCTTTTGTCGAGCGACTAAAAAAAAGAAAAAAAAAATTCAACGAGGACTGAGTTTTTCAAACTGTAACATGAATTCATTAAAACCATTGCCAATGCTGCGGCAAAAAAGATGCTCTCTCTCTCTCTCTCTCTCTCTCTCTCTCTCTCTCTCTCTACCACGAATGAAAACTACTCACACCCGACAGTACCCCGTACATCTACAAAGCCACCATTCACCCATGCATGGGTACTGTTGCCACATTTAGCTAGTGCATCTACCACTAGTCTCTGCCTCTTAGACAGGGTCCCTTAACTGTTTCAAACCTCATAGGTCCTCACTATCAACCAAGCTCCAACCCATTGTTGCATTCCTATGCCTATTTTACAGGTGTTTTACTCGCAACAATAGTGCCCATCCGACAAGCAGCAAAATACTACCTCTTCACTTTAGAGCTCCCTAGGTGCCGGGAAGGCTTCTACTCTAATAGTTTGTTCACTCAAACTACTAGACTTTGGAATTCCCTGTTTCCTACTTTCCTGACTGTCATAAACTGCAGAAGTTTAAATGTAATATGAACAGACCATTACTTACACAGTGCCTCTGTAAACATTGTCACAAATAGTAGTCCCTTATATTCAAGTGACAATATACCTTGTTTGGGTTGAATATATAGTTTAAAAAAAACGGTACGACACCACCAGCTGTAGCAAACACTAAATAAACGGCATGTAAACAGTGAATAAAGGTTTGATCATAAGTGTGATTCTCTTATTTACTGCTTATTGTTTTATTATTGTATTGTTTTATTTCGCGTTGCAAAAGGATATTCTAAAGTTATCAAAAGTGCAAAGACGCGGGAAAATACTGCATAAACGAATCCACTTGCAATATGGGTATGTTGATATTCTACTACAATAAATTGTTAACTATTAACAAAAAACGTTTGTGGTTTTGATTCGCCATTTTTGCTGCGGCATTCTTTCGCATTTTGAAATCAGCAAAGAACTATAAATCTCACGACGATATCAAAACTATTAGAGATCTAACCGGAAACACGAACAGTACATTTATACGTACATACTTTTGAAAGGAATTGTTGTTTTTTTTATATTTATTTTATTTTAATAAATCTAATTATACTGTGATAACATATTCTGGTAATCTTGCAGTATATTTAACAACCGAGACATCGAAAATTAAAATAAAATTACGGCATTGAATGAATGTATTTTGAAGGTGACGTGATTGAAACACTCACGCTCCCGCGTAATTATGAAAAAGTATATCGGAAGAAATTTATTAGCCGTTATCTTATTTTCATCTTTGTTAGGAAGTTAGACATAAGGTCAGGTATTGTTTTGCGAAGACAGTGCTCTAGGATAAGGCCTCTCTAACTTACAAACAATGCCTGGGCGGCTTCATTGGTATTTATCGTAAGAGGGTCTCAGATATAAACAAACCTGTTCTTAGAGAAGAGGCACAGTCTTAGAGTGTTGAATTCCTAGGAGTGAACAGAACAACACCTTAGCACGACAGCAACAAAGTCACTGCTGTACATGTCACTGTTGTAATCAACCAAGGAATCATAGGTAAATGTTTATTTCGCATAGTACACCAGACGCACGAAAACAGTGTTTTAGTGTAATCAATGGAACAAATTACGCGAGGAGACAGTGAATGCAGTATCATGCAACAGCTACAAAACTATGTAGACATATATATAAAGTTGGGAGCTCACACAGAAAAGTACTAATCTTCATGTTCTTTACTTCACTACGATTCTTTATAAGGAGGGATCACTTATGTAGTTTCTTACGTTTGGGGTTAAATGTGCCTTCTTAATGAATAAAAGTACAATTTAAAAATGAATTAAAAATTATTTTTATTCTTTGTTACTGTTGGACTGCTCTATGGGATCCACCCTTCTAAGTTTTATTGTCTCTGTAAAAAGAGGTTAGTTAATTGCAGATCGCATGAGGAGCTTCTTCCGAGGAATGCCAACGAGGCATTTCTTATCGGTCAGACTGCGTTTGTCCTAGTGCGCTTGTTTCTTAAAACCGCACATGATCTTGTGTCTCATTTCCTAACCACGGGGTAAATACTTTATCGAAATAGCGCCCAATGTCAAAGTAGCCCACGCTGCCAGCATGCATATATACACAAGATGGAAAGTTACCGACGAGAACAAATAAATCGGCGAAGCAAGTAAATAAAGTGGTTTTTAACGTCATGTTGCTGTGTAGAACTTCTTCTTTTAGCAAGACTTCGGCAAACTCTTAATCATGTTCGTTAGATTGTCATACCTGCTAGTAGCAAAGATTCAGCGTAACAATAACAAAACATATTGCCTGAAAGTGGGATCCATTTACCGGGAAAGTAAACTTATTACACCTGCCAGTATCTCATATTGTTATATTTTGCTGATGGGCAATCGTCAAATGTGTTTAAATCTATATAATTTATTAAAAAAAATGTAATTTATCGATTTATACATTCGTTGCCGATAATAAAAACATACATAGCTGGTTATAAAAATATTTCGTTTATTCAAAATATAACTTTTAGGTTTTTAAATGACAGTTTGACAAGTCTAATGGCGTGCGTGACGGGAGTGGTGGTGGTGGAGAAGAATGTGTTGCTAGTATCATCTCGTATCGCTCTCTCGATTCCGCCTTTGTCTCTGTCTGTATATCTTTTTATTGGCCCAGATGACGTCAACATTCCAACCTGTATTGTTTCAAAAATGTGGTTCAAACTCTCTGACCAGAGATTTTACGTTCTAGAATTTGATTCCCCTTAGACATCTTCTCCTGGGCCTTGCATCTAGACTTGTGACCGACTTTTGTTCGACGTCACTCCTGGGGATCTGGTTTATCCAACGATGTTTCTATAAAGCCAAAATATTCACCAACGTATGAAGTATTGTTGCTACATCTGAGCTGGTGCATATCTCTCTCTCTCTCTTTCTTTCTCTCTTTCGAAATCTCCCCGCTCCTCCTCCTCCTCCTCCTCCTCCTCCTCCTCTATCTCTCTCTCTTGAGCAGGGTGAAAAAAAAGAGCTTAAACTAATAGGTTCTGAACAGTCTGACAAGCCCACTTCCAGTCACATTCCTGTGTTTTCTTTGCAAGTACTTCCACGGAGCGTGCTTCGATGAACTTGTTGTATTTGTAGCCCCTCAACAAAAATACTTCAGGAAGCTGAAGATCCAATGGGAAGGTAAGGAGCTAGTAAATGAACCATATCCAGACTACCTTGGCATCACACTGGACCGAACTCTCTCCTTCAAGACACACATAGACAAGCTCCGAAAGAAGATCGCGCCTTGAATTAACTTAGTCAACATACTGGCTAACTCGAGTTGGGGAGCAGACCCACACACGCTAAGGACAACATCATTAGCCCTATGTTACTCCACGGCTGAATATGGCGCTGCAGTATGGCCTCGCTCAGCCCATGCTCACCGCATTGACGCAGATCTCCACAAAGCTTGCCGGATCATAATCGGAAACTTAAAAAGCACACCTCTACCAGCCCTATACCGATTAAGTGGCATACCACCACCTAAAGTCCGCCGGGATATAATTGCGAGAGTTGAGCGTACTAAACAACTCGAAGACCCCAGACACCGTCTCTATGGCTACTCGGAGGTGGCTAGACGACTTGTGTCCTGGCGAAGCTTTGCCACAGTGGAGGAACTACTGGACACTCCTACATCCTCTTACCGGCTGCAGATGTGGAGAGAGGTAGACCTTCAGTCTACAAATATAGCACTGCCAGAGCCCAGTGAAACCTTACCACCTGGCACACACCTGCCCCGTTCGGATAGGGTCACTCTGAATAGGGCAAGGGCAAAAGTTGCAAAAACTGGCGACAACCTCTTCATGTGGGGTTACTCTACAACTGCTGAATGCCCCTGTGGTGCCCAAGTTCAGACCATCGAGCACATTTTAACATCTTGCCCACTGGGGCCCAACTGCACAGACGAAGACCTCAGTGTTGGTAATGAAACCGCACGCCACTGGTTGAAGAGATGGAGCGACAAGTTATGAATGAACAAAAATACTTCAAACCCACCTGACAAGCAGTAAAACCCCTTTCACTGTAAACGTCCTTAAATGCCAGAAAACATTCTATTTTAATAACTTCTTTCTTAAGACAATATTAATAAAATGAATAAATGCTGAATGCACTTCGGTTTCTTTCAACCTAAATAATGAAAAATTTGTGAACGCTGACGAAGGCGTTCTCAACAAAGATAAATGTTTTATATACTTTGAACATTGTATATATACCATGAAGATTATGTGATTGAGATAGCCGAAACAACTGTATGCAAATAAAAACTGTTTTTCCAATTAATTTATGAAGATTGTTCTCTACATTTGCTGAGGTTTAGATGAGCCTAGGATATATTTCTTTTATTTTTTTTTTGGGGGGGGGGGTATGTCTATATTCCAACCCGTAGATAATTTTTTATATATAGAATTTGTCTACGCATAACACGAGAATCTTTTCTCCAGCTGAGATAAGGCATTTATTTATTTACTTATTGAATGCAAAGAACAAACTCGGCGAAGATTCCTAAAAGTTTTCAGATAAAATGTCCGCACATGCGCACAAACGTGTATAAATAAACCTGAGGCAATATAAAGATAAGTTTCTACAGAATTGGAGTATTTTACTATGTATAATTCAATATATATATATATATATATATATATATATATATATATATATATATATATATATATATATATATATGCACACACACACACACACACACACACTGCAGAGATAATCTACTAGCATCAATCCTGTGGCTTTGCGGTAGAATTGTCAACTGATAACTAGATGGTTAGAGGTTCAATTCCTGGCTTAGGACGAGTGCTAGTCTAACCACACTGAAGAATTGTGATATAGCAGAATAGTCTGCCTAGAGATGACTATATATATATATATATATATATATATATATATATATATATGTATATATATATGTATATATATATATATATATATATATATATATATATATATTAAATGGAATTCTGAAATCCCGTAGGATTACAGATTGTATTATACAGTCAACATAAAGTCCAAACTAATATCAATCTCAATAAGACGATCCCAACCAGACCAGGAAAACTCAGTATGCGAGATAATGTGCTAATAAGCAAAATTTATAACTACCCACATTTGTTTTGCTAATAACATTTCCTCTGATGAGATGAGGATTCGAAACCCGCACACAAAAAATCCTATTAATTAAGAATAGAAATTCTTCTGGCGGGGCGTTTGCTCAGTTGGCAGAGTGCTTGCCTCGCATGCAAGAGGCTCGGGTTTCGAATTCTAAGTTCAGATGTGTCTAACTGATGAGCCCAAATGAGGGTGAAACTTGAGTCTTGAACTTTCGCTTCATTGAGTGTCATGGCTTGTGTGAGCTGCGGCGTTATTTGGCTGTGGAATTTATTATATATATATATATATATATATATATATATATATATATATCAATAAAACTCCTTTAACTTGAACTCCTTCTAAAGTTGGACTTCTTCTAAACCTGGATTTTCTCTAAACTTGAACTGTCTCGTCATTGAAATTGTATTAGTATATTTGATGCGGAGTTACAGTAAAACTGTTTACATGGTTTAGTCAGATATAGCCCAGAAATATTAATATTGGTACTATGTAATTAATGTAGATTAGCTATTGATAATTAATTTACACTAACTGTAAATTGTTTTTCAGATTGCTATATTGAAAATAGTGTAAAACAACCCATCACAATGGCTTACAACTGTTGTAAAAAAACTTCTTAAAACAAACGGTTACCGACTAACTATGCTGTTCTTAAATCACTTAATGTAAATGATGTTGAAATGTGGGTGCAACAAGATGAGGAAACTGCTGATCAATATCCTGAAGGCAGTAATGGTGATGAAAATAGCGACAGCTCCCATTCTCGTGACCCTAATGTAAATAACCAAGAACACTCTGATGATGCAGAAAAGTCTATGGAGACGGTTATAAAATTTCTAGAAAAAAGTTCTTACTTTGGTGACAACTATGTTTTGCAAGCAATGTCACTCCGAAGAGATATAATCATAAAGAAGCTACAGAACCAAGAAATTGAAGATTTTCGTGATCGCTTACGGAATACAATGGCAGCGCCCGAGAGCTCAATCGATAAAAATAGAAACTGCAATGAGACTCATTCAATGAATGAATAAAAAAAACTGTATTTTACATAAATGTATGATTTCTGTAGATGATAACTTAGGTAATAAATACCTAACAAGTAAGAGTAGATTTAATTTATTTTCAATGTTTTTGTTCCTGGTAATAATATTTAACAATTCTTACTTGCAATATATCGTAAACTCAACTTAATATATACTTGAAGTATCATATAGCAATGGATTTCATTTACTATTTCTTAATTCTTAGAAAATTAAAGTTAACTGCAGCACATTTTTTATCACGAAACTTGAACAGCATCCTCTAATTTGAACGAAGCGGATGGTCAAATTATAGGAGTTATACTGTATATATAATGAAAAGTAGCTTTACAAAATTACTTTTACAGTTTCTAGAATTGTCTAACCAGTAACTTGAATATTGTAATAGAAATAAAACAAACACTGAAAGATCACGACCACAGGAAACGAAGAAAACTGAAACCACAAAATTATAAGTTAAGTACGTCCCCCACCCACCACTTCCAAAAATAGTGGCGTCTTCATTGGCTGGCGCCACGCTAAAAAGTTGTGATAGGGCCAATCTGAACAATGAGGAGGGGCACTAACCAGATCTACAATGGAAAAGTCCGAAGAACACTGAGATATTGAGTAGGCTTTTTGACACTCAAATCTTAGGGAATATCAATAGCTTTCACCAGCGAAAAATCAACTTTTTGCGACAACGTGAAGTCATGTGAGCTTCTTATTGAGAGAATTGAGCAGTGTATATCTGAGGAGATTTGTTGTCACTCAAACTCCAAGGAACACCACAGATTATTGCTAGTGAATAAACGCTGGTGATGACCTGTGCGTAAACTTCTTGCGAATGAATAATAATAATAATAATAATAATAATAATAATAATAATAATAATAATAATAATAATAATAATTACCCCCCCCCAAAAAAAAAAAAAAATTCCTAATAGCCGAGAGAGTGAAAGAGGATGGAAAGACCGAGGAGAGCACACTGACCAAAGTCCGCTGGACAAATGTGAAGAGAACTGGGACCTTGAGGAGACTTATTGTCTCGCAAATTCCAGTGGAGACCAATGGCTACTGCCAGCGAGAAATCAATAGTAAGCGGCGATAACGCAAATTCATTTGAAAATGTTATCGAAAGAGATAGAGATTACTGAAAATCTGGGAAGACTTATTGCCACCCAGCTTCCAGGAAACACCACAAGCAGCTTTCAAAGAGAGATACGTGATGATCTGTGTGAAAGCTTCTTGCGAGCCAATATTAATAAGCAAATTGGATGAAATACTTAAGGTTCCTATTTATTTATTTCGCGACAAGAACAGAGTTGGACACAGGATATTTTTAATGCGGTGAAAATCCAGTTATCCAAAAAAAGTGGAGTACTTTGGATTGAAGCAACAATAAAACTAGCTGCACGCAAGAAGAAGTTCTTCTTCATTAACTGAAGACAAAAAGAGGTGTCGTATCATATACTTTCCTCTTGAAAGGGCCAAGATACTTCTTTTGTAAAGTTATCAAATCTTACGATATATATATATATATATATATATATATATATATATATATATATATATATATATATATATATATATATATATATGCTAGTAGATTGTCCGGCGTTGCCTGGCGTTGCCTGGCGTTGCCTGATGGTGAGATACGTTCAAATATAATATTTTAATTCATGCAAATAACGTATTTATCGTTATAGAGACAAATCTGTATCTATTATAAATATTGGACCCAATATATAGTAATGACTTAAAAGTTAAAAAATGACTTCTGATCCACTACCGAGAATCGAAACCAAAACGTTTAATTACGATTTATTTTTTCCTTTGACGTAAATGTCTGAGCTATGAAGATATACTAGCTATAAGGCTAAAATTTTAAGCATAAACCCATAGCTATTACGTCACGCATGCATATTCGACCTTCACCTGCTAAATTCAATTTTTTTAATTTTCACACTTTTGCACAGATTTTCCCCGGCCAAACCCAAATATAAAGTTTCGCATGAGTTCGAATACCCTATATATAAAGTTTCATGTCTGTAGACCAAAATCTCACAGAGGAGTTTGGTAGGCATTTTTTTAAACAAATATATATGCGCATACAGAAATATATATAGAAAGAGTTTTGTGTTTACTATAACCTTTTTACGCAAATATTATGCAAGTCTAAATCATGTAGAATATCTGCATGAATATAATTACACGTAATAGTTAAACATAGATGATCACCTTATAAGAAAAACCAAAAACCAAGAAGGAAATTAAATGAACGTTTAAAAGAATATGCAAATAAGCTAGATCTTTTGCATATGAATGCGATTCCGTGATCCATATACAACAAAGTTGTATTTTCTTTTTAAATAAATAGGAAAAACGGGTTTTAATATAAATATCAATACACACACACAATATATATATATATATATATATATATATATATATATATATATATATATATATATATATATCTTCTACAATATTAAGGGGAAAAAGTTGTTTAAATGTATGTATGTATGTATGTTTGTATGTCTGCCTAAAACTTTCAACAGAGGCGACGGATTTTCACAATATCGGTATCGTTTTGAAGCTCGACCCTTCGGACGACAAATATTGAAAAATTGGCTAAAAACATTAATTCATTCACCGTTAACTGGGCACTTTCCTACAGGGAGGTAGCAAAATATCGTTTCTTCATGACAATTTAGCAAAACACGCATGCGCAAAAAACTTCTCTCTTGAATTAATTTAAATAGAATAAAAGAGACCAAACGTCGCTCACGCGATCATAGACGTCGTTTTAGTGGCAACGTCGTTATCTTATGATTGCACGTTCGAGCGAGATATCAGATATATTTTTTTTCGATTTTTAAAGTTTTAATACTGAAACAGGGGTTTTTTTTATGCCTTTTTTTTACGTTCGTTCGTTTTTTAATTTATTTGTCCATCACGTTCGCTGTTTTGTTTATTTTTGTTTTTCTGATTTTTTAAAGAAGTTTTAATATTTAAATAGGTTTATTTATGCCATTTCTTTTTCGTTCGCTTATTCTTTATTTTGCATCACGTTCGCTGTTTTTTTTTATTTAACCCTCCCTACCTCACCAAACCCGGGCAACGCACTCAAGTGGTGCCTTAAACATTTTAAGCATCATATACTACGAGACTATTTTGACAAATGAATCCCTTATACTTTTAGTTTTTCTCATACTTAAAAACATTTCATGTTCATAATGTTACATTTAAAGGTGTAACAATTAAACATATGGACGATATGAAATATGGTTTTCGGAAAATGATATTTCCTTTGTTTTCAACAATGACAAAACAAACGAAAAATGTCGGTTAACAAAAGATACAGTTGTTTAGAATTATTACTATCAATACTAGAAGAAATGACGGCTTGGTGAAACCGGGGTTAAAAAAGCAGGGCGAGAAAGTAAAGGGTACGAGGGAGAAAGGAGGTAGTCAAAATTAAGACCCGCGGACAGGCAGGATTCGCGTGACTATTCACTCTATTAACAACGAAATTCAATTACAATAAGATTCCTTTTTGTTTTTCTTTTAAAAGTTTGGTCAATGAGAAAATTTCAAAATTGTATTTATTTAGTCCAGAAAGCAATTTCTGCCAACTCGCCGTAGGTTGAGGACATGTATTTTCCTTTTTGTGTTTGGGATTCTTTCGAATGGACTTATCCATGAATCATAGACCGGAGTTACCTTAATTGGTACAAGCTAATAACTGATCTGTTTCCCCTCTTCACATTTATTTATATGTCACCATAGCCCATTCTAAATTATTGCAGAACCCTCGGGGGGGGGGGCTTTTAGATCATTCTAACACTTCTAGGTCCTTCTAAACTTTTTATTACTATACTCTTGCTTTTAAACTATTTCGTGAATTAAAAACTTTTGAGATTTGATTATTAGGACTGCCTAGGATACTTTAGCACACATTTTAAACAATCAGTTGATTTTCATTATTATTTTATCGAAATACTCCCTCGTAACAATACACACACACTCACTCATGCACATAAACATACACACACGCACGCACACACACACGCACACGCACACGCACGCACACACATATATATTTATTTATGAAGATGAAAGCTTATTCTTTTCCTGCCTGTTCGCTTGTCATGCTCTTCAAGTCTGTTACAGACCTAAAACTTGTTTCAGTGCGAAAACGCAATGCGTATGAACGAGTAAATTCCGATATTTTGATACGCTTGATTATGTTTGGTTGCTATTAGATTGCCCAGGTCCCAGAACGAGGCAATTACGGGAGGAAACCATGTGACATTTTAAAGAATATGGCAACCGACAGAAATTGTACACGGCGCTCCATTAAATCGTCAATCAGTTTCACATCGTCAGATTTCACTCCAATTGTAAATACAAAATCTTGAAAATTGTTTACAACTATCTCCCATTGTTTTTGACTTTAAAATGGAAAGTGAAAATCACTCATTTGGTCGCTTTTCAATAACACGGGATACACCTACAAATTCGATTTGGGTACGGAAGCAAGTGGTATCCAGAACTCATTACCGATACACTTGTTTCTGTATTGTAACGAAGTACACGATTAAACACGTAGACCCAACACGTTGTATGCAGAGTACGTCGCAATAGACATAAGACAAGTATTAGCTTCTTTCTTTTTTGTAACAACGACATTTATTTTCTCATCCTCTAGCAACGCGTGACTTCTCGTTACGGCTGTGACGTCTCTAACGAAGCCGTCTTTTTTAACAGGCTCTCTCTCTCTCTCTCTTTCTCTCTCTCTCTCTCTCTCTCTCTCTCTCTGTGTTAAAGTCCTTTTCTTCGCACACGGGTCAGCATTTGCATACGCGTGTCGCGCTCTGTTAGAGTATTTCCTTAGAAAGAATCTGCATTATGACTACTAATCTGTCCAAAGATCTAAACACATGAAACACGTAAATAGACACTCCACAAAAAATAATTCATACAAGTTTAAAGTTTCTGCTTGCTTCACTGGCGGTCAGTACTTAAAGCTATACAAAGCATTAATTTCAAGCATGAATATTTTACATTAATTGACACATTTTTTGGCTTTCTATCTATCTATCTATCTATCTATCTGTCAATTAATCAATCAATCTATCTACTATATATTTATCCCTTGCTATATATATACACACATATATATATATATATATATATATATATATATATATATATATATATATATATATATATAATTTAAGGTTGCTATTTTCCAGAGATAAGGTAACCAGTGAACTATAACGAGGTTGCCAGAACGAAAAACCGAAACATGTTCATGACTGTGTAGCAGCACATTACTGCTTATGTAAAAACATATTGAATGACCCTTTAAGTATAACACCAGCGAAAAGAAAACTATTAGAGTTCTCGGCATTTTGGAAACATTATATTATAGATATACTTTTGTTTTTTTTTTGTTTTTTTTACACAGTGATCACCACTTATCAAGGCCTGGAAGCCACTCAGGGATAAGGGTTATTGCAAGTACATTACGTTAGTGTGGAGATTTGATGAAGTGTTTACTTAAGGGGGCAGTTCATTAGGAATTTGTTAACGTTGGACTTGAACACATCCAAGTTGTAGTCCGGTGGGAAGCAGGCAGACGGAACAGAGTTACACAGGCGTGCAGTTCTAAGAAAGAAGCTTTGTTCATGGAATCCACGTTTTGATTTAGGCACAGATATAGAGTGGGGGAAATTTTTCACAGTGGATTCAGCTAGACGGGTGTTTTTCGTGAAAGATTGGCGAGGGGGGACCAGAGATTGGAGTTCAGACGAGCACCTGCCATGGAAATAACGATAAAACAAGGATATGCTCGCAACGTCTCTTCTGTGGGAGAGAGGTTGCAGGGTAGAGAAAAGGGCATCCCGCACTAAGCCACGAAGTCTATTTTGTACTCTGTCAAGGCAGGATAGGCTGTTTTTAGCAGCTCCTGCCCAGATATGGCAACAGTATTCCATCCTTGGACGTACTTGGCTTTTATATAGATATGAAGACTTATGAAGACTGATTCTTATGGTGGACTTCATCAGTGTCAAATTGCTGCAAAACTCGGGATTTTATTTTCTACTGATTATTGAGTGTGTTTTTTTTTGTTTTTTTTTTTTTGTTTCAATTCACAATTAGCAAGGAAAAATAATTAATATTACTGGATCATTAGGATTCTTTGTCAACAATCTCTCTATCACTCTATCTATCTCTCTATCTATCTATCATATAAAAGGAACTTTGTATGTATATGTGAGTTTATTCCCTATAGACTTGAAAACGGCTGAGCAGATTTTAAAAAAAATTTCGCTCGAAGATCATTGATGTGTCTGGGAGTGTTCTTACGTAGGGTTTGCATTGGAATGCGTCTGATAAATATAAAAAATCGATAATCGAAAAAAATCGATTAAAAAAGGAAGTTCGATATTGGCCAAAGTTAACACTGTTATAGAACATAACATCACAAATGCATTTGAGAAGTTTTCTCACCGCACAAGACGAAAGGCCCAGCCTATAAAATCAACTGTATATTCTTTTATAAGACAGGCGCGCGTTCTAAATCAATGTTTCTTCTTAGACCAGAATTAAACTATAATACTTGGCTTCTGTACGTTTAACTTTAATTCAGGTGATTATGTAAAATAATTTCATAAACTGAACAGTTGGTTCTGTGATGAGACCAGGGGGGGGGGTGCGTTCGAAATGAATGTTTCTGTTTAGAGCGCAATTGAACCAGGATACCTAACTTTTGCATTTTAAACTGTCAAGTGAAGGCTTTATTTACAAATAATTTTACAAAATCAACAGTAAGATTCTCTACAGTGCAATGTAGATTACAATGTATTGTGGACTAAATCACTGCGGGGAGGCATATGAAGCTTTCTCCCGGTTCACTGTGGGCGGGGGAAAGGGCTCCATCATTAGAGCAGGAAATAAATCGATTTGATAAAAAATGGTCGATTTCACCGATTTCAATGACGATAAAAGTATGGTAGAGTAGAACATTTGTTGATTCTCATTCAATCCCGGACAACGTCGGATCTCCCTACTAGTTTTTATTATTAATAACAAAGGAGTATATTAACTTCTTTTATATCTGTGCTTATGTTGAATTCAAAACTCCAAACAGTTTTGTTCTATCGCGTCATTTTTTTTTTTTTTTTTACATTTTTCTTTTGCGCATCTCGTGTTTATTACGATGGCACTGTTTTCATTTTATGTACAATTGAAACAACAGTAAAACACTAACAAAAGTAATCTAAAAAACGCCTTTATTTGTATGAAACAACTAGAAAAATACCCGTCACAGGGCGGGTAAAATATATGCTTTGAATAAAACAATTTTGCATAATGTTTATCTCACCTGATGAAGATTAAGATCAAGAGACAATTCTATTAAATCTTATGTCTAGAATCCCTATTCAAATTTCGATCAAAGTTCATTGCTCGATTTTGATTTGCAAAACTATCGAAAAGATAAGTACTCTTAAAAATTTGAAATTCAAGGAATCTTGTTTAATTCGTGTCTAATGACCATGGATCAAATTCAATGCTAATGCAAATTTTCTAAAAAAACAAAAAAAAAAAAATAAATAAAACAAAAAAAAAACAACACAAAAAAAATAAAATATTACAAAACGTAAAATTAAGGCAATGTTTATCAATTGATATCTAATACATAAGGTTAAGATTTCAAAATATCGAAGATATGCGAAGTTATACGAATGGCTACTACTCCCACTTTGCCATATTTTGTGTAAACCTTAATTTATCTAAATATACCCAGATATATCACATACTTACGCCAAGCAGTTGTGTTGCAAAATTCATAGTGATTGGTTAATTAGTTTAGGAGTGACTTTCACATATATATATAGGTATTTCGGATGATGTAAAACATCATTAATTTACGACTCGCACAGCAGCCGCCGATTAGAGAAATGGTTAGGAGCCTTGACTATCCTACAGGCGGTCGGGCCTCAATCCTGGCTTGAGGTAGTTGCCTGTCTAGCCGCACTGATGAACTGTGAAGCAGCAAAAAATTACTGTATGTGGATGACTATATATATATATATATATATATATATATATATATATATATATATATATGAACAAAAACGTTTAGCATACGATTTACTTTTTCCTTTGACGTTAATGCTTGAGCTATTAAAACATATTTACTGCAAAGCTAAAAATTAAAGAATGAACCAATAACTATTACGTCATACATGCATATTTGTAATGCTGTCGTTCAACCATCAGCTGGCAAATTTCTTTTTCTTTTTTTTTTTTAATTTTTACACTTTTTCACCAATTTTTCCCGACTAAACCCTAAATATAAAGTGTCGCAAGGGTTCAACTACCTTACATATAAATTTTTATGTTTGTAGACCAAAAACTGACAGAGAAGTTTGGTTAGCAGAACTTTTTAAACAAAAATATAAACGCATACATATATATATAGAGAGAGAGAGAACTTTGGTGTTTACTATAACCTTTTTAAGCAAATATTACACAAGTATAAATCATGTAGAATATCTGCCTTAATATAATTACACATAATAGTTAACTGAAATGATCATTCCATAAGAAAACCGAAAAAACTAATAGGGAATTAATTAAAATGAATGTTTAAAAGAATAAGCAAATTAGCTAGATCTTTGAAAGATAAATACAATTCAACAACCCATATATATATATATATATATATATATATATATATATATATATATATATATATAACAAAGTTGTATTTTCTTTTTAAATAAATAGAAAATTGCCTCTTTTCTGTTGTTCCTGGCCTTCGGGCCGGGATCATAGTGTAGTATCTTGCGGGAGATACTGCAAGCAAAGACCATATGTGGGGACAACCTCACATATAAGTTATTGGTCAATGTAGGGGAAACCCTTCATACCAATTGTCACTATTCAGCTCCCCTACTCCCCGGGGAGTTCGTCCCCATTTCCCCTTCACTCCTCACATTAAAAGTCGGCCGTGTGCCTAATTTGCTCGGTGGGGAAGCAAATAAATACCCTGTTGTTCTTGGCCTTCGGGCCGGGATCAAAGTGTAGTATTTGTTCTGCAGATGCTGCACTTAAGGTAATTTGTCCCAGTCAATGGAAGGGAAACCCTCTATACTGGACAATTATTATTTTTGGACCCAACCAAAGTGCCCCTCTTCCCTTTTTTTCGGGGAGCTGGTTTAGCCCCACTTTAAAAACGATCTCGTATCACAGTTTGCTTTGATGGGAAAACAAATAAATACTAATAGAAAATTAGGTTTTTAATACGAATATCAATACACAAAAAACGAATTTATAGAATTATATATACATATATATATATATATATATATATATATATATATATATACTTTTAATTGATATGAATTTATAATGGTTGTATCGTTATCGCCTGCTATTTCTGTTATTTACCATGTGTAAAGTGAATATGCCTTACACTCTTTGGTGTGAATATGATGCAGACACATTGCAAAGGAAACCTCTTCATTATTCCCATGAACCCTCGTAAGACGTTTGAAGGATTTAACTCAACTGTTGGATTGCCCACAAAGACCGCTCATTTTTTTAATGTAATCTTTCCGGCCTACTAAAGATCATTTTATATCCCCATTCTTCAAATCTTGTATTAAATAGTGTAATGAATATGTCGACGCTAGTGTACAACAAGCCTTTGAGCAGAGGAGTTCTTACATTTGATTGTATTCTGGGCTTTAAAATGGAAGTTAACTGATATCTTTTTCTTTTCTTACTACAGAAAAGGGAAAATGTCACAGAAACCTGTATAAATGATATCTATATAGGGAGAATGCGATTATGGAACGGGTATGCCAGAAATGATTGGCTCGATTCATAAAAGGAAAATTTTCAGTAAGAAATGCTCCGTGCTCTGACCAGCTTAAGGTAATGTACAGTAACCTAGTGAAAGCTGTAGTTAACCGAGATTGGCGGCGAAAATCGCATATATTCTCATGATTTTCAAATCGAACGTGGAAAAGAAATTGCATAAACTCAGTTATGTTTTACTTGATCTTTGAGTTCCTTCTTTTAAAATAACAGACGATTTTTTGAGAAACCCAGTAGATTCATTTCAACATACATATAGAAACGTTACCAAATGAGAGCTAAAAAGACATTCATGCATTTGTGACTTCGTTTGTGACTCCTAACACCAGTATTATTGTAACATATGAATGTTATATTGTAACATATGAATGTTATTATTGTAACATATGAATATTACATACTATCCCTTACTTACTTCCTCCGCAATTAATAGGTAACTTCTTCCGGCCGTTAATCTGGATATGTACTTTCATCAAAGTGTTCTTCCTGCATTCTCATTTTTTAGGGGTTTGAGTTGCGAATGATTCTCTTCAGCAAACATTCCCTATAAAAGTTATTTAGGAATCCGATAATCAGACATTTTTATCACATGTTCATTCTATCTCAGACGATGTTGAAGTATCTCAGTTTCAAGACTAGTGCAATGATTTTATTCCAAAACTTCACTTCATACTAAGTATACACCGCAACCATTTTTGTAAAAAAAAGTCCAATCTTTCTAAGATGCTTTCAGTAAATGATCCCTAAAGTATCTGATGCATAAACTGTTTAGTTCTCTTCCACTGCAAGAACACAGACACAGAGGTCAAAAAGTGAGATTGAGAAGTCAGCGCCCCCGAAGAGGGGCACTCTGATGCAAGTGCCTGGGCGGTCCCGTCGGCATTCCTCGATAAGGGCGCCGCAGGTGATTAGCAATAAATTAACTCCTTTTCAAAGAGAGAATACAAAGCCTGGGAGAGTGGATCTCCTAGAACTGCACAGAACCAACATAACGCCGCAATCAACAGTCATTACCCTTATCCTCGAGTGGCTTCCGGGCCTTGATAAGTGGTGACCACTTTGTAAAAAAAAAAAAAAAAAAATTACAGGAATGGTCTAATCTCTGCTGATTTTGGAGTCCAAGGATCAAAATCTGTAGACGCTGCTTTGATGCATAAAGCCAGGATGACAAAACATGTTTTATATGCTTTCATCATGGTCTTAATTAAAATGGCGGCTATAATCAAGATTATATGCTTTTTTTAATTTCCGGTTTCTGATGTCCATTTGGATGCAAACTTAGACGTTGTTAAGCAGACTAACTAGCCCTTCTTAACATGAGGAAAACGGGTGTGGGCTTTCACGTTATCTGAGAGGAAGACAATAATTAATCATAAGGGACCATATCTTGCTTGTCACCATTGTTCCGTCTGAGAAGCAGAAATCGCAAGATAAAAAGAGTAGACAATCTTGCCTTTAAGCGAAACGACACAGCGTCTACAAATATGGTATGTACATATTATAGTACAATACACAGTAAGCAGGTTTTTGTGCACCAACATTTACAACTTTTAAGATTAAGTCTACAAACATGATAAGTGAGGAGGGTAACTGGATACTGTATCTAAAATAAGCATTCCTAGATTAGGTCAGATTACAAAATCTGCATCTCAGTTCAACTATAATTTAGTTTTTGCATAAGCAATCACTTCTCGCACTCATTAATAATGAGATCATCTGATCGTTAAAGTTGAAATAGGTAACTAATAATCATCTAGGTTGCTGTATATATATATATATATATATATATATATATATATATATATATATATATATATATATATACAAAAGTGAACGTGTCTGTGTGTGTGTCTGTGTAAATTTCCCTACGCAATAACTCTGTCAATTTTAAGTCTACAGACTCGAAATTTGATATGCAGGGTACTGAGATTTGGGAAAATTTTTGTGATCGGTTTCCGACCAGAAATTTGGCTGTTAAGGCTCACAGTTTAACGATTTGACCTTTGAGAACTCTACCAAACTCCTCCGACAATGTTGGGTCTAAACACTTGAGATTTTAGATATAGGTTCCTTGGATATAGATCTAACTTATTAACTGTATTTGAGCCCAAAACAATAAATGTAAAGGGTCATAATAGGGGTCAAATTTAAAACAATTGACCGCTTTTTTTTTCTCAACATACACCTCCAAACACCCGGGCAACGCCGGGCTGAAATGCTAGTGTATATATATATATATATATATATATATATATATATATATATATATATATATATATATATACTCCTATAAATTTGTTTTTTTGTGTGTTTGTGTGTATTGATATTCACATAAAAAACACTTTTTTCTATTTATTTAAAAAGAAAATACAATTTTGTTATATATAGGTCGTGTGATTGCATTCATTAGCAAAAGATCTAGCTAATTTGCATATTCTTTTGATACATTCCCTATTAGTTTTTTCGTTTTTTTTATGAGATAATCATCTTTAGTTAACTATTACGCGTAATTATATTCATGCAGATATTCTAAATGATGTATACTGTCGTAATTTTTGCGTAAATAAGTTATAGGAAACACAAAACTCTTTCTAAATATATTTACGTATGCGTATATATATTTGTTAAAAAAAATTTGCTTACCAAACTTCTCTGCCAGTTTTTGGTTTACAGACATGAAACATAATATATAGGGTATTCAAACCCATGCAAAACTTTATATTTGGTTTTTAGCCCGGGAAATCGGTGCAATAGTATGAGATTAATGAAATGAAATTTGCCAGCTGAAGGCCGAACGACGGCATTACGAATATGCATGTGTAACGTACATGTCTTTATAGGTCAGGCATTAACGTCCAAGGAAAAAATATATCATAAGCTAAACGTTTTGGTTTCTATTCTCGCTTGTGGCGCACAAGTGATTCTTTTAATTAAAGATCATTATTATATATTGGGTCCAATATAATCTAGTTATCTGTAAAAGTAAAATTGTCTGTGTGTGTCTGTGTAGATTTTCCTACCAAATTACTCTGTCAATTTTCAGTCTAATGGCGCAAGATTTGACACAAGGAGTATTGGGGTTTTGGAAAATATTTTTAATCTCTTTTCGGTGGCTGCCAAAGGGTCAAAGTTCAAACACTCTACCAAACTCCTCCGCCAAATTT
>NC_136498.1:77473759-77486259 GCF_053919585.1 Euprymna scolopes | reverse complement strand
AGTCAGCTGGGACACAGACTCTCGGTATTTTGTTGGGTAGTTCTCAGATTTACGAGGGTCGTGCAATAAGTAATGCCCCTGACCCACTTCCAGTTGTCTGATCCAGCTGAAATTTTGCATGTGCAATGATTTATATCTCTACGGGTTATGTGACAAATTACAACTCTGAACTAATTGTGGTTTCTTTTTTACAGGTGTTTGAACTGAGTTAGTTGTGAAATGGAGCCTGTTGAATGTTGAATGTCGAGCAGTGATCCGGTTTTTGTATTTGAAAGGACGCACACCACAGGAGACTTTTGATGAAATGAAAGAAACTTATGGTGATAATGCCCCATCATATGACCTTGTAAAACTCTGGCATAGTAAATTCAAACATGGCCGGAAGTCTATGGAAATATCTTCCAGACCCGGTCGCCCCCCTTCTGCCATTGATGAGGCATCTGTCCATCAAGTTGAGGCTGCCATTTTGGAAGATCGGCGCATTACTATTTACCAAATAGCCCAAGGTGTCAAGATTAGTACAAGGCCTGTGGAAACTATCATTCATGATTATTTGCATATGCATAAGGTGTCTGCCAGATGGATTCCCAGGTTGCTCACACCATTCCAGAAGCGAGAACACGTTGAGTGCTCGAGGATGAATTTGGAGATGTGCTAAGAAGATGAGTCAAAGTTTTTCAACAGACTGATTACACAGGATGAAACCTGGGTCCATCACTATGATCCAGACACCAAAGCCCAGTCAATGCAGTGGAAGCACTTGGCCTCACCACCTTCAAAGAAGGCAAGGGTGCAGCCCTCCGCTGGCAAAGTCATGCTCACAGTCTTCTGAGACCAGGACGGAGTAGTGATGACAGATTTCCTGGCAACGGGTACCACAATTACAGGAGCCTATTATGCTTCACTTTTGAGGAAATTAAGGAAGGCTATCAAAATCAAGAGGCGAGGCAAGATCAGCAAAGGTACCCTCCTCCTGCAGGACAACGCTCCGGTCCACAACTCGGATGTCGCCAGATCAGAAGCACGGGCGTGTGGTTATGAAATCCTCCATACTCTCCTGACCTTGCACCCTCTGACTTTCACCTTTTCTCAACCATGAAGTTATTTTTGAAAGGAAAGCGTTTCCCAGATGATGCAGCCTTGATTTCTGAAGTCACGTCGTGGTTGGAGGACCAACCTGGGGTGTTCTACAAGAACGGTCTCCAGAGCTGCATCAAACGATGGGAGAAATGCATAACACTGGGCGGTTCCTATGTAGAGAAAGACTAATAACTGCGCCAAGTTTCTTTGGTCTACTGCTAGTGGAAGTAGGTCAGGGGCATTACTTATTGCACACCCCTCGTATTATCATTATTATTTATTATTTTGAAGCTCTACCTTAAATAATATTGAGGCCAACGTGCGTGAAAAGTGTCCTGTTGCATTTGGCTCGGTTGCGATTTTTAGACATTGATTAACTGAAGAGATTTCATGATAGTTAAAGAATAGTTAATTTGTTTCAAATAGGTGTCAGAATGTTATTATTTTAACAAAGTCCGTCAAATGTAAAACTACCGTTTCCATATTCATATAGATCAAAAGAGTGCGTTTGTATATGTAAATATGTTTTTTACGAAAAGTGCACTTGATAGTTATCCATTTTACGTTAAATCCGTCAAATTAATTCCTATTTGTCTGGTCTCAGCCGAGATTGATACCATTCATTTATTTTTATTGAGATAGCACTTAAATGAGAATCTGACAATTTCAGTTCTCTTTTGTTCATGTGGTGGTGTTTGTTTTATCCTTCTGTTTCTTGTTTTTATTATTTCTATTACAATTTCCATGTGACTGGTTAACGTTTGTATTTTATGTGAGTTGGTTTTTGCATTCGAGGATATTCCTTAGGATTTCAGCTGTTTTCATTATTTGTATTTATTTGCTTCCCCACGAATACAAAATGTGACACAATGTCGTTTTTAATGTGGTGGTGGTGGTGGGGGGGAACCAGCTCCACCAAAAAGGGCACTCTGGTAGTAGGCAAAAACAATTGGCTTTGTATGGAAGGGTTCCTCTACATTGGCTAAGGACAAATTAACTTAAGTCTAGCACAAGAACAGATACTAAACTGTGATCTTTGCCCAAATGCCAGATTGTCGTTCATTGTATAGTCTCAGTCTCCCCTTTCACCACAATTCTCTTTTGTCTTTCTTCCAGGTTTTTCGAAACTGTTCCTAGTGCTCACACGATTATCGTTCTATATCGACATTCTTCATGTTATATATCCCTTTCAGTTTTCTGGCAAGTTCACTGTATATACTTCGCTTTTCTGCCTTATTGATCTTCAACCTGTGATTTGCTGGGATGGCGAAATCTACGTTTTATCAGTATTCTTCATTTCTTGTTGATTATTATGACATCCAGTCTCCTCGTCTGGATGAGTTTATCTGCTTGTACATTCATTATGCCGGAAGAGTTTTGTTTTCTAGTGATATCCCCTGTTTGTGTCTGAAGCATTTGTCTGACTGTTCAAAATGCAGTTGCTTGCATTGTTCCAAGTATACTGACTTTCCCAAACATGTTTGATATTGTTCGGGGGTGGGGTACAAGTTTGTTGCATTCACTTATTATGCGATTTACCGCTTCGTCTTTTTATCTACAGAGTCTACATTTGCTGCTTCTCTGGGTTTTATTTGTCATAACTTTGATATAGTTAATTCTAGTCACATTATTTTGTGCGGTTGTTCGTAGTAATTCAACGTCTCTCTTAAACTTTTCGCAGCAAATCTTCAGGTGTTTTCGTGAGTCTCTTCTCTTGCCACCCTTATGAATCGTCCGTTTATTTTTCTTTCACTTTTTTTGTTTTCGCCTTATCTTTTGCTTTCTTTCCCCTCTCTGCTAATCTTGACGATATCTCTTACCGCGGTTATTAGCTTTTCTATATTATCGGTTATGCATTTTTTAAAACTCATTTTGTGTCACTTACACAGTCTTCTATACTTACCATTTCCCATTTTCCACGTAGAGTCGGTCAGTGTCATTCTTTTAGTGTAGTACATTGCTTTCATAATTACTTTCGTAATTTTCTGTTGAAGATGCCTCAGTTCATCGTTGACCCAGCCTATGAATGGTCCAGAATATTTTATTAATGGAACTACCTATGTGTTTATTTTTTTTTTTTTTACTAGATTTCTACGATATAATTTAGTTTCTAGAAGTTTTCTTGTTCTCAGGTAGTTTTTACCAATTTTCACTGACATTTCTTTTGATTTGAAAATATCTGCTTCAAGAACTTCCAAATATTTGTAGGTGCCATATTCGACTAGTTTTCTACTCTCTTCTTAATTAAGTAGTTTCATACTCTCCGTTTCCTCCAGTTTTCATCTTCTCAACTTTAGCAGTGTGCATTTTCCAATTCCGAATTTCATTTGCATGTTCTAGCTAAAGATTCTGGTTGTGTTTATCAGTATTTTCTGTTCCGTTTTATTATTTGCAAATAGTTTAATGTCATCCATATACATGGGGTGGTTTATTCTTTCTAATGTATTAGTAAATTTGCATTCGGCATCACAATTCGTATGTTGTTAAGTGGCATCATGCGCATGATGCATATGGTGTAGAATATTTTTTTTCAGTTATAAATTGTTCCCTAGCTATAAGTTCTAGTTTGCAAATTAATGATCTTGTCAGATATTTTGTACATCCTCAGGCATTTGATTATCTACGCTACAGGGATCCTATGGTGAGCTTTCTTGAAGTCAATCCATGCCATGACTATGAGTTTTTCGCTTTTTTTGTCAGATAGCATCTATCATAAAACTGACGTTGCACTGTTTGCTTGTAACCTCTATTTTATATTACATATATCGCTCTGCAATTTTGATTTGAGCACTCTCTCATTCTCTCTTGTTCTGCCTGCCTGTCTGTCTATCTGTCTGCTCTCTCTCTTTATATATATATATATGTATATATATATGTATGTATATATATATATATATATATATATATATATATATATATATTTATATATATATATATATATGTATGTATGTATATAATTGTATCGTTGTTGTTTCCTCGTTGTAAATCCAGTGAAACCCCGGCGTTTATCAAAAAGTGCCTAATGACAAGCAGAGCATACGTATACTGTATTTTTTCATGCAAGCATTATTGGCTACATATGTGCATAGATGTTTCTGCTGTAACTCCTTTAGAGAAGTAACGTCTTCATATCAGCTTTTATTTTGTAAGAAACGTAAGTAATAAAATCTGGCCTCAAAACGCCCTTTTCTCTAAAATTCAGTTCTGAAGAATCGTTAAATCTAAAGTAAAAGAGTTGCAACAGAAGCGTGTAATCGCATATGTAGTCAATAGTGTCCATGTAAATAAATATAGTACGTATATAGTACGTTTCAATTCGGTACACCTTGTAGATATTAAGCGCTCATTGGAATTTTATATATTTCTAAACTATGTTATCTTTTTTTGTTTTACGCATGAATCAGTCTTTGTAACTGGATTCAGTCTGTTATTGGCGTTAGTTTGCCTGATTTCTTTTAAGAATTATGTACCAACATGAAGGATCCTGTGAAGGTTGCCAACATCCATAGTTAAAATGGCGCTATAACAAAGTTATGCATATGGATAAACATGCATCTCTCTTTTTTTTCATTTCCTTTCTATTAAGATAATAATGATGGATATGGGCCAACCAAACCAACTGCGAATATTCGCCTGCTTTTTATCGATACCATCCGAGAGCTCTTTTTTAGTATCCTCTTGTTCCTTAAGTGTAATTTTCTCGATCTCTCTTGCACTTGGTTCACCAGGAAGTTAGGTAGAACTTCAGGTTCTTCATAAGCCCTGCCTGGTATGATTGAAATCTCCATAAGATTCCAGTTTCTTTTCATATCATATATGAGACCTTGATATTTGGTCTGTTCCTCCCTTTTCAGCTCTGTTCAGACCTCCATCATTAGAGACACTCACTTCAACCAAGGTTGCAACTCTCTCTGACTTATTCCATATAATTATGTCAGGTTTGACAGCAGCATTTTCAAGATATGTGGCTGTAGGATTACATGGTCGTAATGTATGGTATATAAGTCATTTCCAACAGTTCTTTCGGGTTGATATTCCCAGGACTTGGTCGCACACTGGATGTTTAATTTTTTCTAAATGTATAATGTCCTTGTATAATAGGTTATTTGTTATTGTTTATTATTATTAGCGATTGTAACAGTGTGAAAACGCCGATGTTGTATTTAAGTGTTTTTACTCCCTTGCACTCTGCATTAACTAGCTCCCATTAATACTTCGAATATTCTCTGTTTTCATAAAATGTAAAGCATGTTATGGCATTCTGTTGCAGAGACAACCGAAGTTGTCCTGAATCTCTACGTGACCCTTAATGTGCCGAATCTCTGTATTATCTATTAGGGGTCTATAAGAGAAAAACCTCCTTTATACTCAAAATACCTATATGCGATTTTAGTGGCATTTATATTTGTATAAAGCATTTATATTTGTATAAGGCATTTATATTTGTATAAGGCATTTATAGTTGTATAAGGCATTTATATTTGTATAAGGCATTTATATTTGTATAAGGCATTTATAGTTGTATAAGGCATTATTCAGATTGCTTTTGAACAGTTCAGTTTCTGCCTACAATATTACGGGCGAAACGGGGAGTTAGCGATATAAAAAAAATTCTATGCGCATAGTAAAAAACAAAAAACAAAACAAAAAAAACATAGTGCTCCTCATTAAATCTTCTTACTGGTATTATATATATATAAAAAAAAAGTTGGCATGTGTAGTGTGTGTGATTGGAATATTGTAATTAAGAAAAAACAGAAGAAGGACTTACCTGTTCGATAAAAATCTATGACAGAGTTAAAAACGGCTGGATGCCGATCAAAGAAGTACTCCTCTTTTTGATGGGACTGCTTGTGCAAATCGGCCAATTTCGAAAGGCGTGTGTTTGGACAGTTGTTGAGAGTTGAGATGTGGGTCTCGTGTCGGACCCCTCCAACGTTAAGTGTAATCCTTTCGTCGGGCCCGTTACCAATCGACACCCCGGCCCGCTTAGGGGTGGCCGCCATGAATGCCAGGGCATTTTGCGCCACATTTCTCGGGGGAGTATTGCACATGGGACTGGTTGGAGCTGGAGGTGTGTTCGCCATCACGACGTAGTGGACCTGACTTTATGCTTCATTTGTCGTCGGCAATCCGAATCGTGTACATTCCCAAAATGGCTACTCTTACGGTAGGCTGTCTGGCGACCCTTGCAGGGACCCAAAATACATCGGCCCTGTGTACAGGTATCTCTAGCAGCACCCCCACGTCGGTAGCCAAAGAAGGTTAATGAAGGGGGAGAAGGGAGATAACAACCAAGTGCGGTGGCTATTGTCAAGGGCTTCAAATAATACAACACGCTGTGTGCGGAGAGAACGCGATAGCAAGCTTAGTTGCCGCAGAAAAAATATAATGTATAAGAAAATGTATGCACAAAGAAAGCTTTCTTCTTGCACAAAATAATGGCCCCTAGTTTCTTATAGTTAAAAAAACAGCAACAACTTTTTTTTATTGATCTATAAGACCTGAAAGTAGCAATTAAATTTAGGAGTTTATATAGATATATCTGTATATATATATATATCTATCTATCTATCTATATATATATATATATACATAATATATTTATAAATTCTTACGGATACTTAGTAAACTTTGTCTACTCTTCTTTGAGATAAAATCTTCATCTAATAAATGTCTATGTTTTTAAAGCTTTATTTCAACAAGATGCATGTATCACATTAAGCAACATTTCGTATAAGTCTATATAAGCAACAAGTGCACGATGTATAGTCATTTAAAAAAACTAAATTCTGATTTTTATGAATTCATGATAATTATTAATGTTCATTAAGTCAAATAATTTTTTAAAAAATAAAAAATTAGCGAAAAACCTAAAATTTTAAATTACGCGTTACAGTCCAAGAATATAAGTTAAGAAAAATATTGCCAAACTTAGAATGCAAATCAGAATTTCGATATTTAGAATAAAGATAGGCTTCGAAAAATGGATGGCTGGGTTCCAATTGCTAGAACGCAACCTGCCAGTAGTCTATAACGGAATGATAAGCCAACATGCAAATAGCAACGGTACTGTGAAGATCACTATACGTCATTAGTGATGATATAGTACGGTCATAACTACTCCATGTTAGATGGCATATACTATAGAAATAAACACTATACTTTTGAAATCATGGGTTACATAATTGATCAAAGTAGCACAGCGCCGAGAAAAAAAAAAAAAAAAACTAGGGAGAAAAAAGCTCTCAATGTAGGCAAAAATGTATATTAATTTTTAAAGAGCTGAAGCCAGTTGGATGCGCGATATTTTCAACAAAACGTTGGAGCCCGAGTTAATTGCAATAAAGAAACGGAACTTTTGCCAGCACCATTGGCGTCTGATTTCCGTATGGTCTGAAAGGCTAGAAAGTTGTAAAAGCGTGCACTTTTTTTTTTTTTTTGTTATTGTTTTTTTTTTCTTGTTTGTATGAAGTCACTCCTTGCTTTCGGTAGTTCGTTATGGTATAACGAATACAAATTACATTTAATAAAATCGGCTTTTGCAGGTTTATTAAAAAAGAAGCAAAACTTTTAAGTAATTTTCATTCGAATTTAATTATCGAGTACTTTGTTTTTATTTGACGCTCGTGGTCTTGTTTGTTGATCGATTCAGCTAGATGGACACTTCTCTTCCTCGTTTCCTTTTATTTGTCATTATCAAAGAACACTGTTATTAAACATGCCCCTTTTTGCTAGCTTATTATGTGTGTGTGTGTGTGTGTGTGTGTGTGTGTGTGTTACTTATTATCTATAGTAACGTTCCCTTGTCGCCCGCCTTCGTCGTTCTGCTGTGTGCCCGTGTGTACGCCAATTGCCTGTTGCTATTCCGATGAGAATCTTCCAGAGAAACTTAATTCGAGTTTTTGTTCGGTTTTAACGGTTTCCCGTTCGTCGTATCCGTTTTCGCCGAACTCGTCTCGAATTACGTTCGAACACGCCGTAAAGCAGTGTGACACGAACGTTCTCGGCGCGTTGTTAGGAATTGGCGATCACAACAAACGCAGAGAGGAGGAGGAGGGAGCGTTACATTTTAGACACGAATCGTGTCGCATACATTAGCTGTAGGATAAGATACGAGATAAAACTACCAACATGTGCTTGTCTACGCGTGTGAAAAATCATGTGTTCAACCGAGCAGCGCTCAACAAAGAAATAAGATCAACCTTATCATTAGAATTATTGTTATTTGTTATGATTTTTAAGAATAACAAATGTTTATATTTTCTGAATCTTCTATTCGTGCCTTTAATTGATGAAAAATGGCAGTTAACCAGATCAAAACTAAGAAATATTAATCGAAACTAATTAGGGTTTCGATTCCACCGGCTACAAAATAAGGGTTCACTTTATAATAGAACTATGATAGTAAAATGAGAGCCTCCTCTCGGTGTATGAAAAATATATGATTAAACTTCTTTTATATATATATATATATATATATATATATATATATATATATATATATATATATATATATATATATATATATATATATATAACTACAACAATAATATTTTTTTTCAAAAATCGCCCCCAATATCGATACGATAATCTATCATGTTTCCGAAGTTTCAAACTTCGAATTAAAAGTTTAGCATTTTATAAACCGGTATATTATACGTATTTTTAAGGGTTTACAATAATAATAATAATAATAATAATAATAATAATAATAATAATAATAATAATTTGTTAATACCACGCAAATGGTCGTACTGGGTTAACGGAGATGTAAACAACGAGGTGGGAGAGCATAAGCCAGACCTTCTCTGAAAGGACTTGGAAAATATTGGGATAGAAACCTATTAGCACTCAAGTTCCAGAAAAGACCAACCGTCGTTCTCAACGAGAAGCCAATGGTAAACGGTTGTTGCGATAGCCCAAAACGATTTGCGTCAGTGATTGAAAAAAGGGTATGATGCTGGAAACTTGGGGGGACTTGTTGTCACTCAGACCCAAGGGAGCACCACTGGTTGCTACCAGTGAGCAATCACTGAGAATAATTCGTATCTGAAAACTCCTAGTGAGTACTAAATAAGGGTAATAACATTAATGCTCAAATTCTAGTAAAAAAAAAAAAAAAACAGGAATCTAATGATAAACGGCTGTTGCAAGAACACAAAGCAGCTTTTTACAGTAATCGAAAGAAGTAGGTGTGTTCTGGAAATCTGGGAAGATTTGTTGTTACTCCAATTCCAAGGGACATCACCAGTCTTTTTTTTTTTTTTTGCTAGTGAGTGATCATTAACAATGAATCGAGTGACAACGTCTGTAAAATAAGTAATAACAGGCAAATTGATTCGCTTCCTATGTCCGGCGTTAGTTAGAACGTATGGGGACACATTGCATTTCACACACATGCACGGGTTTTCATTATCATCATTATTATTATCATCATTATTAGTAGTATTATTATGAAATGTGTTTTTCCAAATGCGTTTATTATGATTGTCTAGTCATACTTGCTAGTTGGTGTGCTATAAAACACTGCAGACATAATTCATCTACATCCCTAAATCCATCGACTGTTAACGAGAACAGGGATTATCTCAATGAACACATTGATTGGGATGTGGGGTACCAGAAATTATATAAATAATCAAAGTACAATAAAGGAGCTTAGAAATGATAATCATAGAATTAGGTTTTTTAGTGATGAGTAATAAAGGCCCTTTATTAAGGGGGACATGTTATCTACAACGGAATTACATGGAATTAGGATTTATAGCTTCGTGACTTCAATTGTTTTTTACGGGTGTCTATGAAGATGCGGGTGGATATTAACTTACTACTATATGCTCGGAAGAGAGGGATAGCTTTATCAAACCAGCCATATGAATTTGGTGGTAGAATAGTCAAAATAGCCATCAATACATGATTCTTGGTCAAAAGGAATACAAAAGTAATGCGGTTGAAAACTTCCAACGGTCAATTTCCAATCCGAAGAAATACCGTTTCTTGCGCATTGGACCAATTCTGTTGAGTCGAAGATTCAAAAGACAATGGTAATTCGGTCGGAATTTGATTTTATGGGGTCAACATTGATTTTTGTAAGAAAGCATGCGTGGAATTTCTTTCCTGTTGTCGAATGTAATGATAGATTAGGGATTGGTGGGAATGTTATCCTTTTCTTATTTTTTAATTTCCGCTTTTTCTGTAGGGTTGGATAATATATTTTTTCCAGCCCTTTTATCCCCTCTTTCTTTTTTCAAACTCTTAAATCCCTTTTTTTTTTGTCTCGGTTATTATTATTTTTTAATTAAAAATTTTTTTTTTTTTTTCAAATGTTAATAATTTTCCTTTTCTTATAAAATAGAATTCGTTTTTAGTTTTCGGCTATTTTACATTTTCTTTAAAAAAATTTTTTTCAGTTTCATATTTTTTTTTAAATTTATTTTTTTTTCTATTTTTCTGTTTTAATTTTTTTTTTGTGTTTTTACTTTTATATTATTTTTTTTTTCAATAAATTTTTCGTTTTTTTTTCTTTCTTTTTTTTTTTTTTTTTTTTTTTTTTCACGGAGGTTGTTTTTGCTTTTCGCTTGTTATCTGTTCTTTTCCCCCGTTTAAGGGATTTCTTCTGGCCAGTTTCGATGCCTCCCTTTTCCTTTGAGTAATCCTGCGACGGATGCTGATCCAGGTAAGAGAGATGCTGCTGCCTGTGCTGTTGTCACTCTACCCCCAAGCTCTCCAAAACAAAGAATTCCATCGGTTTCACCACGGGTAATCGATGCTGGTTATTGACTCCAAGCATTCGAAAAATTTATTTTGTCGAGCTGCTTTTTATTTTATTTTTTTATTAAAATTTTTTTTTATCAAGAATATTAATGATAATGTCTCTGGAGGCTGGTACCTAGGAGATTTGGACGCTTGTCGCAAAGTAATTTTGCCGATTCTTTTCCGACTTGCATTCCTTTCTTGTCGACTTTTATGCGAGATGGCTCACTGAGTAAATGAATAAAGTCCAATTTCGAAGATGTAGATATTCCTTATGTTGTGTAGAAAAAACAACAACAAAAAAAAAAAAACAATGGTCTTAGTTTTGACTGAAAAAAAAAGAAAAAAAAAAGAATTGTTAGCGCGGATTATTGGAAGTCGAAACGAGTTTGTGACTCTCGATCTTTTTTTGTGAATGATCACTTTAGTAGTAGTCGTATTGGTTGTTTGGTAGTTTTTGTATTCTTACTTTTTTTTTTTTACTTTTTATTTTTGTAATGTTATCCAAAAGAGCTGGGGGAGAAAAAGTGTAAATGTATGCATATATGTATGTATAAATATAAGTGTCTTTATTGTTGCAAGTGAAAAATAATGATATGGATGGGGTAGTAGCAGCAAAGGGAGTTGGAGCAGCAGTATGCTAGATATGATGCGTCCTGGGCGTGCAAAACATGTTTTATTGTTTTCCTTCTCTTTTTTTTCCTTCGTTTTTCTCCTTTTCTTCTTTTTCTTCTCGGTCTGCGATGTAGTCGTCGTCGTTGTCGTCGGGTTGGTCGCCACAGTTACAGCAGTTATGATGCGGAGCTGTACTGCAGCGGCGGCAGTAGCAGGGGATGAGGCGAAATGTATTAGCGGTAGTAATAGTAGTAGTAGTAGTAGTAGTAGTAGTTGTGGTGATGGTGATGGAAGACATCGATGGACCACAAGGGGGAGGGGGGTCCGATGATGATGAGGAAGAAGAAAAAGAAAATGAAGAAGAATAAGCAGAAAGAAAGCGATAAGACGGGAAGAAGAAGAAAATAAAGAAGAAAAAGAAGAAAAGAAAAGGAGGATGAGGTTGGAAAGGAAAAGAGTGTAGGGAGAAAAAAGGAAGAAGAAAAGGGAGACTGAGAAGAAGAAGAAGAAGAAGAAGAAGAAGAAGAAAAAACAGAGAATGGGAGTGGGAGATAAATAAAAAGAAGGAAAAAGGGAGGTGGAGAAGGAAAATTGAGAGGGTGGGAGAGAAAAAGGTCGCGATGAAAAAGGGAGAGAAGAAGAAGAAGAAGAAGAAGAAGGATGAAGAGAAGGAGGAGGAGAAAGAGGAGGAAGGGGAAATGGGAGTGGAGAAGGATCGGTTTGTGAAAATACTGGTTTAAATACATGGAAATAAAGGGGGAAGGAGAGAGGGAGTGAGAAAGAAAGAGCATGACAAACACAAGACTATTGTTAAGAGGCGTCGGTATAATATGATGGAGACCAAAGTAAAAAAAAAAAAAAAAAGAAAAAGAAAAGAAGAGAGGGCGAAAATAGAGAAAAGAAACGAACATCACGGATAAAAAAAAATGTATGTATGCGTTGGTTTTGTTTTATTTGCCGATTAATGTTAATTGTGATTTTTATCGAGAAAGAAAAAATATAGAAAAAAAAAAAAAAGGGAGTGATTAATATAATAATACTGATCAACG
>NC_136498.1:77438759-77468759 GCF_053919585.1 Euprymna scolopes | reverse complement strand
ATGATACTTGACTTTTGCATTTTAAACTTTAATTCAAGTCATTATATATAAAACTATGCTTTTATAAAATCAACAGTAGGTTCTCTAAAGTGCAATGTAAACTACACTGTATTGTGAACTAGAGCAGGCAGTTAATCGATGACAATAAAATATGGGAGTCGAGTCTACCTGCTGGTTATGAATAAATTTTAGAAAGACGTTTTTTCTTTTTTTGTATTTTTCTTATATAAAAACCTAAACCGATTATAAAAAGAAAAATATTGAATGCCATATGAATAAAGGAATAAATAAGATTGTAAAATATTTTTTCGTGTAACGAACATCACTGTTACTGGATCTTTCCAGTAACACGAAGTCAACGAAGGGAAAAAGGTTGGGAAACACTGCTCTAAATGATTTACACCTGATATAAAGGACGTTAAATTTACAGTGAATGTGTTATTTACTTCCTTCCCACTGCAGAAAGATGTTGTATAAGGTCGGAATGCCGGGAAGAATCAAGCCAACGCCCATAAAGGAGGAGTACTCTGGCCTATTAAAAATTGCCCGGGAAGCCTTGCCGTCACTCCCCGGTAGGAACGCCTCAGACGGTAAGCAACAAACTTAGTCTACTCGAAAGACGGAAAACAAAGCCTAAGAGAGTGGACCTCGTTGAACTGCACGGGCGATCAGGTGTTCCTCAGTCAACAGCAAAAGCTCATACATGTAAAAGTCTGGTGATGCCCCGGTAATGCCCGGGTCAAAATTATCGGATGCATGCCTCAAACACTCAAGTATAAATTCTAAAACCGAGAAATATACTCCGGATGCCACTGGCTTGGAGCAAAGTGTAGTATATGTTCAACTACTGCACTTCATATATTCTGTCATCTGTCAGTGAGGAAGAATTACTTTTAGATTGAAGCAGTTTTTTATTTTTGTTCCAGCTCTGGCTGCCCTTTTTAGGGTAGCTGTATTTTCCCCATGTTAAAAACGTCTTTGTGTCTACCTCCCCTCGCGGGGAGACAAGTAAATCAAATCGAGTTCTGCTCTGTCGCACTGAATAAACTGCTGATAAAGAATAACAGAAAATTCAAGTTTTAAGTCCCATTATATTCTTCCTGGTAAATTTCTATAACTCCTGTCTATGCGGGCAGAATCAGAGACAAGGTCCCTTTTAATGTGTGAGAAGGGGGTCCATGTCCCCAGATAGGGTCACTGGAACCAAAATAAAAAAAAAATGCCTCACTCTAGACGAAAGCAATTTCTCCTAGAGAATTTATCGCCGAGGACAGAAATGATGAAGTGTGGTATTAGAACAGGTAATACACTTTGCTCCTAGCCAAAAGTTAATGCAATTCATGTTATCTCCCCTCCAGGAGGTTAGGCATAATGTTTTGAAAAGCCAGCGCAAAAGGATTAGCGCACTTTAGTCTATAAAAATTATTTAGCAGTTCCATCGATATTTTCCGGTAGGGTGCCTTCTGTACTTGGCAATAAACTAACCTCTTGAGGAAGAATAAAACCATACCACAATCCGACTGAACGGGACAAGAACAAAACATCGCATCCCAGTCTTTGTCGGACCTATTGTCGAGGACGTATCCATCAATTATTGACATGTAAATCGATCAAATATGTTTACTTGTTTGAGATTGGTTCACCCCCCCCCCCGAACTTTCATGCGCGTAGCTTTTTTTTTCTTTTGTTTTACGCGCAACATACTCAGCCAATCATGTATCGGTATTTATTTTGGATGGAAGTTAACTCAATCAATCAGACTGCGAGGCCTTTTTCAGCGTTCCGGCTCACTACTAGTACGAAACAGGATTTCAAACGCGCTCGCGGATCTTTCACTGTACATCCGTGTTGGATGAAGCGTTCTTTTTGTTTTTCGCACAAGAGACAATTTAAACGCTACAATCGACTCCAAAACACACACCTGATAAACCTTTTTATTTTCGACCTGAAAATCTTTTCCAGCTAATCTTTCGTGATTTTTTTTATGTGTAAAAACCGCGTCAAGTTCCTGATTTTATAATTGCGCCCCGAAATTAATTATATTCACACATCCTTCTAGATTCCTCTCATTTAACTTTGCCACTTGATCAGAAATTTTTCTAGAGTAAGACTTTATTAAACCTTACGTAGTATAAAGTTCTGATCAAAAGAAGAACGCTACGCGCGCACACACACGCGCGTGCGCACACACACACGCACGCACATGCGCGCGCACAGACACACGCACACACACACACACATACACATATATATATTAGAATTTTTAGAATTATTATAAAGAGGATTTTATAATTATTTCCATAGTCAAACAACGTCGCAGCTCAGAAGAGCCATGAACTGCGTTTGTTCACGTAGCAGAGTACTCACCTCGTATGCAAGAGGCTCGGATTTCGAATCCCGAGTTCGGATATATCTAACTGATGAACCTAAATGAGGGCAAAATTCGAGTCTTGGATTTCCGGTTTGTTGGCTGCCATAGCTCTTGTGAGCTGCGACATTGTTTGATTATTGAAATAATTACACACACACACACACACACACACACACACACACACACACACACACACACACACACACACACACACATATATATATATATATATAAGAACAAGTAGTTAATAAAACATGTTAAAAACACTTTGAAAAAGAGTTAAAAACATTTAATTTTAAAAAGGAAGCACAAAATGAGTGGATAGTCCCTAATCAGCGGAGTTTAGAAGAAATACTTTCCTTCTCATCAGAGGGTAGGATTTAGCAAAATGCGGGATCGGATTTTATAACATAATTTTATAATATACTTTAGTTTTGCTATCTTGAATTATTTTGGGTAAACCTAACTGTAATTCCTATTATATATATATATATATATATATATATATATATATATATATATATATATATATGAAAAAAAACTTCGTCTATGTGTATGCGTGTCTGTAAGTTCGTTCCTTACGCACTCCAAAACGGCGGGCCGATTTTTTTTTTTTTTGGAATTTCACACAAATCTACCTTATGTGTCTGGGAGTGTTCTTAAATACGTTTTGTACTGGAATGCCTCCGATAATTATCGAAAGTTGATAATAAATAAACCATTAAAGATGGTATAATCCGATTTCGACCAAAGTTACAACTTTTATGCAGTCTAACATCTCAAGTGCATTTGAAAAGTTTTATTACTGCACAAACAAACGTGTCCGGCGTTTAAAATATAAAATATGTTCTTTTATATGATAGGGAGGCGTTCGGGATAAATCATTATACCTGGTTTTTGCATTTTAAACTTTTATTCAAGCCATTCCTACAACACAAGTAGAAAGGCCAGATATATAAAATGACAGGTGTGCGTTCGAAATGAATGTTTCTGTTTAGATCATACTTGAAACGTGATGCTTGAATTTTGCATTTTACACTTTCATTCTAACCCTTATATACAAAAATAATTTTATAAATCAAAAGTAGGTTCTCTACAGTGCAATTTATTATGAACTAAGTCAGTGCGGGGAGGAATGTAAAGCTTCCTCCCGGTGCAATCGATGGGTCCTCAAACAGAGATAGCAATTAATGGATTTGATTGAAAAATAGTCGATTTCACTGATTTCAATGACAATATATTATGGGAGGGTTATAGATTCGTTTTTCCTTATTAAATCTCTGGCGACATCGGAGTCTCCCTGCTAGTATATATATATATATATATATATATATATATATATATATATATATATATATATATATATATATAGTTCCAAAAGTAATTTTTTTATTCCACCTCAATTACAACGGGGGAATTGCAAATTGCATTGCTACAATGACTGATCTTATGCATTGATGACCTGAAAGTTTTATCCTTTTATTGCAGATATTGACGGTGTGAGACTCTACGAAAGCAACCTCTGTCGTGGATGTACGTCAGAAGCGGAGATGTGTCATTGAATTCCTGGCAAATGTCCATTGAGAATGGTGATGATTATGCAGAAAAATCAATTCTGGAGCACAAAAAGGTTCCTCGTTTTAATGGTACTACTTCCGTCTTCGTAACACTTCAGCTTTTTTTAGTTAAAAAATAGGAGACTTTATTTTTAGAAATGCTCGCGTAGCTTCTATTGACAAATTAGATATAGGGTCATCAAAAGCATGAGGAATGAAGGTGTTTGTGGTCATCTTCTGTCCATCATACTCTTAACTCGACGCATTTTGGCCGATTTGTTTAAGAACTGTTCTTTTTAGTCTTTCACCATTTGTGGATCAGTGTTATTTTAGCAGTCGCCAAAATACCACATTTAAGCTGTGGACCAACCTACTTAAAGTAATCTATGATTTCAAATTAACTTTATTTATAAAAATATTTTATATTTATAATTTTATGAAAGGCAATAATAAATGCATCACCTAAAACAATTTTCCTCACAAAAAGAATAAAAACAAACATAAAATCAGAAGTAAGTTATTAAAGCTCCAAATTTTTTCTAAGCGTAGACCACCTACCGTTTTTTTTTCGTTGTTCTAACCGTAAAATAACTATGCCGATCTCTAAACAGGAGTGGAATTGAAATGATAGGGAGAAGAGTGGACATCTTGGACTCCAGATTTTCTGCTATTTTTGATTTACGATTTCTACTGTCTATTTGGCGTGATACTTTGACATGGTCAAGGGTATAAAAAAGTCAATCTTGCTATCAAGAAAAGGTGGGAGAGTACGGAAAAAGAAGAAAAAAAAAAGGTCAAAGCTCACTTTCTCAACTAGCTAAAAAACTAAATTCACCAGATTGGAGTCAAAAGAGAGCAAATACGAGAGGAAGGACGTACGCACGCATACTACACCTTGATCCTAGTTTAAGGGGACATAAATTTGAATGTAATTCTTTATATACATTAGTAGGCTTTTTGAGTTTATTTGCTATCAGACAATCACGGCATTGCTCGGGAATGAATGACGACACGTTGTACCTTACTTCCAGCAATGTACCCCATATTTATATTAAAAACAATTAATTTTGTTGGTTTTTGTTTCTTATAAGTCTCAGTTTTCATGTAATAAATAAAATAAAGCGTTTATGAATTTCCGATAAGAACGCAGACTCCATGAAAGAATTGAAAATAAATAGATACATAAAATAATTAAAAAGATTAATACAAGTTAAAACCGCCGGCGGATTCCGTGGATACTTTTTGGTCCTCCGACAAAAGGAGCGTGGATCTGTAAAATCACTCTCGTCCGTTCGTTCGTCTGTTTGTCCTTGGAATTTTTTGAAATTTTGCACAAACATTAAACATGATATGAGTAAAAGACTAACAGAACGGATTTTCCGAGAAAACTCCAGTTACTCCCGCCCCCTAGGGGTGCCTTTAGGGTTAAAAAGGCTAAAATTAGCACATTTGTGCTTATTATAAAAATTGATGCCTTGGATTTTTATAAAACTTTCTGAAAAAGTTGTAACTAACTGATTTCTATATAATTTTATTTGTTTATAATTCGTTATAACTCTTGGGTGTGCCCCAGGGGCTCTTTTAGGTCTAATAAAAGCGCTCCATTTTTGGGGACTATTTTACCATATTTGTCCAAAATTTTCTGTGTATGCCTATTTAGCAGTTTTGCATGGTGCTGAACTTAAATTGAAATATGTTAAGGCCTTGGGGATTTTTGAGGCTAAATGGGAGGATGATAGACTTAATCATTTATTTTTTTGCATGGTGCAGAACTCAAATTTACATATGTTAAGGCCTAAAACTGCACCGTTTGTTCATTTTCACCAGGATTTGACGTCCTCTGGGGATTTTGAGGCATTATGGCGGGAGGGGGGGCAAATGCTGAACTTAGTCATTTTTTTTATATCTCGTTCACTGTGCACTCACGGGGATCCATGCATGCTTCACTTGTTCTTAAATAAAGGTTTGTTTGATCTTGTATGCTTTCAAGTGTATTCGCGAAAGAAGGACAGAGAAACGAAATCACTAAGCGCGTAGTACACACATCTATAGCTTCATGTACACCTTATTAAGAGCACTAAACGAATATGAATTAAAAAGAAGGTATGCGGTGTGTCAACGTTATTATTCACGTTGATACACTCGTTACCGTTAGATCACTGAAGTTAAGCAACATTGATCCGGGACAGTACTAAAATGGTGACTATTTGGAAATTCCACGTGCGGCATGTGCTCTCTGCTTATCTCGGCATTGTTTCCAGTCCTCTCGCACTTCTCATTACCACTGGACTTAAGCAGTACTGATTCAAGAAAAGTGTGGTTGCAGACTGCGCAACCCTTGCTTTACAATTTCACACGCAGCCACCCTTACAGGGGGGAACCATTGTTTTTCAAAACTGAATAAAGGCTTCTGATATCTTTATTTTAAGACTAGCTGGCTGCCCGGCATTGCCCGGCCATGCATACGTTTAAATATTATATTTTAATTTATGCAGATTGCGTATGTATTATTATAGAATCAATCCTCTATTGATTATTATATATTACGAGGAATTATTTGCCCGGTGAACTAATTTGCAAAAAATAAATAAAAAAAAACAAAAGAAAAAAGAAGATGATAATGATAATGTCATTCATCAAATTCCGTCTGTGTTTGTTTACAATATCACGTCAGCTGATATTTGGGCTTGACGATGAATGCCCTGGAAAAGTCATTTCTTATTAATGTTCAGTTTTAAGAAGAAATGATTTGCGGCGATTTTAAAGTTTGCCTCTTTTACCGTAAATTAAACTTAATAATAATTAAAAACAATAATACAATAAAATGGGTAGGTGCACCGGGTAGAGGATTATTCGGCTTATAGTGGAACGCTCTACCACCGAATTATATCTCCAGATGACAATAAATCTGTTCTTTTTTTAAAAGAAATGATTTGCTGAGATTTTATTATCTCCCTTGGTCGGTGTAAAGTAAAATATTCCCAGTAAAAATTATTCTTTTGTATCTATAAGAGAGAAAGACATTTTTTAAGATCGGATTTTCTAAATTTTCGAAAATAATTTGCTGCGATTTTATTATTTTCATTGGCCCGTGTAACGTAAAATATTCTCCCGTAAAAATGATTCTTTTTTATCTATAAAAAGAAGAAAGACTATTTTAAAGATCGGATTTTTCAATTTCCGATATTTATCGGATGAATTTCTGTACAAAACATATCTAAGAACACTGCCAGACATATAAATTAGCTTTGGGTGAACTTTGCAAAACAGGCTCAGTCGTTTCGGAACCTATCTTTTGCACACACACACACACACACACACACACACACACACACACACACACACACACACAAAGTGACTTTTATATACTAGTAGAGATAGAGATAGAGATAAATAACAAAAATACGTTGATCATGTTTTTTTTTACTGCTCAGTAAGGAGAATTATTTGCAGTTTCAGATTAGATTGTATAAAAACTTAGCTTATAGTCAAGATTGTCAGCTCTTTTTGACTTCCGGTTTCTGTTGTCCATTTGGCCGACTAATTAGGCATGTTCAAGCGAACAAGAAATCCATTCTTAACATATAGAAATGGTGTGCTTTCACGTTATTTCAGAGGAAGTTAATCATTAATCAGAAAGGACCATATCTTGCTTGTCACCGTCACCCTGTCTGTGAAGCAGAAATCGGAAGTATAAAAGAGATAACAATCTAGACTATAACTAAAATATCATATTAAAGCTCTCATTACTATTAATGGAATTCATTTATTTATATGATACTGTCTGTACTTACTTGACGTTACTCGGGAGTGTTTTCATTTTTATTTTTGATTCGTTTATTTTTTTAAAATCTAACAAGTATTTTAAAGATGCATCCAATCCATGCGTTTATCGCTGTAAATGTTATTCTCTCAGCGACATCACTCCAGCGATCATAGATCCACACAGATTCACACATGCCCTGTTTAAAAAAAAAAAAGATGACATTTATGTGACAAAAGAAAAAAAAACAATAGCGTGATAGCTTAACGAAAATTCTATTTCTAACTTAAACATAACAGACAAACGAAAATTTTATTAAAATATATCAGTTTATTTTCTGTTTGTTTGTTTATATATATATATATATATATATATATATATATATATATATATATATATATATATATATATATATAATTTTTATTATGAGTGCGCGTTTATCGAGTTCCGGGGGTGCACTCGAGAATAAGGATTGTCAATTGGACGGTGATCACCGCCACCAGATGATTGAAAACAAAGAGTGGGATGGACAGAAAATTACTTAGGAGGACTTGATTATTCAAGAGGACAGTTTAATAAATATATTTTTATGTTAGACTAAAAGATGACTATGTTGTAGTTGATTGAAAAGCAGTCATGCGGTATCTTGTTTCATAGACAAGATGTGTAGGGAAGACACTTTATTTATGGAAGTTCTGTTTCATTTTTGGTACAGAGGAAGAAAGAAATAGATAGATAGATAGATAGATAGAGAGAGAGAGAGAAAGAGAGAGAGAGAGAGAGTTATTGTTGCAGCTTAGCGAGTTCTTAGTGTGGATGTTTTATTGAAAAGGAGGCAAGAATTAAAGCTTAGCCGAGCACCTACCATAAGTATAACGATAAGTAGAAATAGATTAACATTATCTGTTCTTTGTGAAAAGGCAGAGAAAATGTCACTCCTCACTATGTTACGAAGTCGGTTTTGTACTCTGGCAATGTAAAACATACAGACATACACACGGATATATATATATATATATATATATATATATATATATATATATATATAGCGAGAGAGAGAGAGAGAGAGAGAGAGAGAGAGAGAGAGAGAGAGGGGGGAGGGTCCGAGTCGATCCCCACCAGATATGGCAGCAGTACTCCATCAGGTAGAGGATTGCATTAGGAATCAGGTACGTTCCGGAGCGATAGAATGACCCAAACATTTTTCTAGCGACTTAAGCAACAAATTTGATGTAAGGTAAAAAAGAAAAATCAGTAGATTCCTTTTCAAAAAAAAAAAAAAAAAAAATACATAGAGTCGTAGTCATAGTCTAATTAGCAATCATTTAGGTCAGTGAAAAAATGAAGGAAGTCAGGTATCATATTAACGTAAGATGCTGTAAACAGAGATGAAGATGGATAACCAGATGAAGAGTCAGGGAGTCCTTATTTACTTGCTCCACAAGAATAATGTTAGAAACAAGGTCGGTTTTCACTGTGGCGGATATACAGCGCCACCAATAGGTTACCCTAGATTGCATAAAAAAAGTCGCTTCAGTCTAGAATATTCCCTCCTCTGACTGAAGACGGAATAGATATTACAGTTTGAAATATTTATTTGCACAAAATACATAAAAAATATATACATTTTGACATTTGAACACGGCCATTTAAAAATATGGAAGGAAAAATGAATGTCGTTGTTCATCCTTGATTAGAAACACTTATATATGTCTGTCTTAACTAAAATCATCTCAGTCACCACAATACAACATTTACACTAGAGATTGCAATATTTTTTATTTAAATAGAAGGTATGATAATAGAAAATTTGAAGAATATATATAGATACTGGAGATAGAAAGTGACTAATCAAATAGACCATGTTCTGCTAGCGACCAATCAGAAACCGGATTCGATCCATAAAATATAGTATCTTTTTGAATACCCACACATTTGTTTTTCGTGTTCACACGAGAAATATCTTTGCTCTTTGTCTACAAAAAATTTAACTTCAAGATTATAAAGATTAGCTAAAACACTTTTTCATTTCAAGGACTTATACAGATTAGCTACCCATCGAAAACACCCCTGGATCTAAGAACTTATACCGAGTAGCTACCTATCGGAAAGTCTTTTTCATCTCCAGGACTTATACAGATTAGCTACCCATTGGAAACGTTTCTGAAATTAAACAGCTTTCAATTCAAAATGGGAAATGGGAATCTTGATAGATTTCTATTAGCAAGAAAAAGGATACACTTAACTAGCTAAGGAGCCAAAACTTACTCGAATATCCAGAGTCAGACAGGACCAAGAACCGCGCGCGTCATGCTTAGGAAGCGAACACGTGTTCATACTTGACTCTTCGTACACAAAAGCTCGCTACTTGTATTCATCTTTTTCTCAAAAGCCGAAGAGTGTAAGCTTTTTCTATCACATCTGATCTTAGACCGCCAAGTGAGCAGCAAAAAGTTCAACATCTTGCTCATATCTCAGACGCGGCATCCCCACCACCATTGGAATTGGAAAAAACAATTTGGGGGGGGGCAATATGAAGGGCGGGGGCAATATGACGGGGGTAAAAGAGGTAAGTGACAGAAAAAAAATAAATGCTAAAAAAAAAAGAAGATATTTTTTTATCTAAGCTAGCAGGGACGCCCGGCGTAGCCCGGTCGCACAATACGCTTAAATATGATACTTTAATTTATGCAGATTTCGTATATATTATTATACAATCAATTTTCTATCGCTTCCTATATACTATAAAGTTGTGATTCTCAAAAATGAAAATTATATCCGTATGACAGGTGTGCATTAGCTTGAATAGAAACCGAAACCAAAACTTATGAAGAAATATATATATATATATATATATATATATATATATATATATATATATATATATATATAACTTGAGTTTCTTCAGCTATAATCAAAATCAAAATCGAAACCAAAATTTATGAAGAATTCTTGGCAAAATTATTCATTAAACATAGATGACTTTAGTGCCATCAACTATAATCGAAACCAAAACTTATGAAGAATTCTTGGTAAAATTATTTAAAGAAATGCTAGGTCATAACAATTAAACGACAGTCACTCGGAAGAAAAAAGAGATTTAAGCGTGATACATAAAATAATGCACACGCCATCGCATTAATATATATATATATTTTTTTCTTGAAGTATTGTTCGTAGTGTATACATATGGTTGAGGTTTAGAAGTCTGTGACAATGCAACGTACTACGTTTATAAACATCGGGTGAATTCGAAGAATGTCTGGGTTAGAAACGAAATGATCAATGACATAAAGAGACAATATTTATTGTGACTTTCTTCCGTTTCTATTTTTTTGTTTTCTTTTTCAGTAATTCGTGTGTTTATCAAGTTTTGAAAAGAGAAGTCCGAGGGAGCTAGCCAAGAGAAAGAGGACAACAGTAAAATCAATGAAAATAATATGGTTTAATGAATATAGTGAAAAAGTGCAAAGTAGTGCACCTAATTTTATAACGAGAAACGTCGTCTTCCTGCTAGTGTTATATTTTCTGTAATACTTATCATGGTTGACAAGAAAGTTCGTGCGGGTTTTAACATCTAAATTCAGATAAACATATCTCGGTTTAGACAAAAATTTATTGATCGAAATAAGTACCATCAGAATGAACGCACTTTTGCCAACACAAAATAAACGTATTTATGATAGTAACGCAAAAAAAAATTGCGTTCTGATAGCGATGAAGTCGCTGAAGGCGTTTTTGATATTGTTTAGGTGTTTGAAGCATTTCTCACGCAGAAAGTTATTGAGATGTTTGAAAAAGTGGTAGTCGGTAGGTGAGAGGTCTGGAGAGTATGGCGAATGAGGCAGAGTTTCGTAGCCCAATTTGTTCAACTTCTGCAAGGTCGGTTTAGAAACGTGCGGTAAGGCATTGTCCTTGAGGAGAATTGGGCCTTTTCTGTCGACTAATATTGGGTGTTGTTGTCGAAGTTTCTGATGCATTTCATCCATTTGTTGACAGTACTTTACCATCGTAATGGTTTCGCCTGCATTCAAAAACTAATGGATGAGTGCGGGCACAGACCACCAAATAGTCAGCATGACCTTCCTTTGGTGCACCTCTGGTTTCGGGAAGTGTTGCGGAGCTTCATCGGCGTCTAACCACTGAGCTGATTGTTGCCGGTTGTCGCAAGTCACAACCCGGCCGAGAAACGGGTCGTTATTGTTGTGTAAAAGAAGAGAATATGACACTTCGCAACAATGTTTCTTTTGGTTGTCGTTCGATTTGTAGGGCACCCATTTATCAAGTTTTTTTGTCTTTTCGATCTCGCTCTAGTGGTTGGAAATCGCCGTATATGTTACGTCTAATTCAGAAGCAAGTTCTCGAACAGTTGTGCCTGGTTTGGCTTCAACTAAGGCTCTTAATTGACTGTTGTAAACATCCGATGGCCGACCACTACACTCATCATTTTCAAGACTCTCGTTGCTGCCACGAAATTTCTTAAACAAACATCATGCTGTGCGTTGAGTAGTGGTTTCTGGGCTAAATGTTTCGTTGATAACATGAGTTATTTCAGCAGCTTTTCGGCCTATCTTGAATTGAGATAAGAAAATTGTGCGAATTTGCTTTTTCCATCTTGTAGTCAACGTTCTGAAAATAAGTCATAATTGTTCTAAAACGATTTTGATTTAAACGATTAGGTAAAGCGAAAAAACGCTCTTCGAAATGATGTGTAAAGTAAAGATATTATAACGAAAATTTGAAAATACATCATTTGAAATCAAAATCAAAACATTCTGCAAGAAATTCCACGTCCATCTAATGTAAAGAAAAGATTATTGTCGGAAGCAAAAGATGCCTGAGGTGACCTATTAATGAATTAAATAAATAAATCGCCAGAATATAATGTCAGCGTATACATGTCTGATACACTCAATTTTGGTTTCTGTTTCATTCTTGATCTCAGTAACCATTTGATTGCATTGCACGTGTAAGAAATGGTTATCCGGAGAATGTCAATAGGTACCTAGACAGTCCCAAATATCGATTAAGAATCTCAAGTCAGTCCCAGAAATGCTCGAAACAGTTTGTGATTTAAATGTTACCTTCTTTTCCTAAAAGAAAATCAAGAAGATTTTAAAATTTCTTCTTTTAGAAAAGGGTAAAAACCATATTAAACCTAACTTAACATTTTTGCATGATTAGTGTTGTCTGTCTTTTTGTATTTTTTTTTTTTTTTAGCGAATTTCAAATCGTAAACTGTTTCGGTCATGTTTGAGACTGATTCAGAGATCTCCATTGATATTTGAGACTGGCTAGGTAAGTACTAAAATTATCTGAATTCCCATTCTTTACATCTTTGTAACTTTGAAGTCGCCTGGCCAAAGTAAATTAAATGAAAAGCCATGGTCGCATACGGGTGATCAATTAAGATCGTCTCATCGATCTGCATAAGATCAATTACGGCTCATCTCAAATTTCTGATCGGTCATTTACCAAAGCAACGTCACGATAAACCGGTCGAAATAAGAAATTTATCAGCATCCGATAGACTCTCCATGGGTCTTTGTTTGTAACTTTATCGCTTACCACCTTGGGCAGACTAATATAATGTTGGTGGTCAATGATGGCATACACTAATTGGCGCTATTACCAATGTAAGTCATCCATAGTATTACGTAATCTAGGACATCTTTTCACTCGCATTACTTGTCCACACACACCATATAAAACGCATTTCATATCGCACGGTGTTGCCGTATAAATTTTCCGGGACTTGGCGGTTACCAGGGATAATAGATTTCCTGGGCAGTTCCAATAGACTTGTTGAGGGAAATACGTTATGTGATTGGCATATACGAGGCTGGGTATGTTTTTTTATGATAGATGAAGGAAATATAAAACATGATTCTCCTGCACAGGGATGACCCTGAGGTAATGGCTGAAACTGTTGAGGGTGATAATGATGAAACTGTCATTCCGACAAAATATCGGAATATAACAGTGAGAGGTCTTATACCCATCGAGCTTACAATCACCGATGCACATATTTTGGTTGTTTGTCGTACACGTAGAATGATAAAGACCACAAGTATAAAATATTTACGCAAACTGTGACCCCCCCAAAGAAAATGTATATAAAAATGTTAGAGGACATATTATGGAAGAAAAGCACAATGTTTTAAATTACAATAATATCTCTACTACTTTTGATAAGCGAGGTTAATTGGAAACGCTTTACTCGTTATTCGTTATTTCATTATTCTGTTAATTTGTTATTCTATTATTGTGTTAGTATACTAGCGGTTCAGCCCGACTTTGCTCGGGCCCTATGTATTGTTCATAACTTTATGTGCATATGTATATATATATTAAAAAGTTTGACTCCTGTTCAGGTAACCTACATCTAAAATTTCAAACGTTTAGACCCAAAATTGGCGGAGGAGTTTGATAGAGTCTGCAATGATCAACTCTTTCAACTTTGACTTCTTGGCAACCAAATTTTCGCCCAGAGACGTATTAAAAAGCTTGCTGCATGTCTGAATACCCTTTATGTACAATTTCAAATGTTTAGGCATAAAATTGGCTGAATAGTTTGCTAGAGACCGCAAATGGCAAATCTTTTGTACTTTGACCCCTGGGCAGCCAAAATTTCGGCCAAAACCTGATTAAAAAGCTTTCCATATGTCTGAATACACTTTATGTAAAATTTCAATTGTTTAGACCAAAAATTGGATGAATAATTTGGTAGAGACCGCAGAGGTCAAATTGTTTTTAACTTTGACCACAATTTTGACCCCTTAACATTTATTGTTTTGGGCTCAAATTAAATCAAAAGGTTTGATCTATGTCCAAGTAACGTAGATCTAAAATTTCAAGTGTTTAGATCCAAACTTGGCAGAGGAGTTTGGTAGAGTTTTCAAAAGTCAAATCGTTTAACTTTGACCCATCGACAGCCAAATTTCTTGCCAACATCCGATTAAAACGATTTTCCCAAATTTCAATACCCCTTATGTCCAAACCTGAGTGTAGACTGAAAATTGACAGAGTAGTTTGGTAGGGAAATGTACACACACACAGACACACACACAGACAAAAAAATTACTTTTATAGATATACTAGTATTTCAGCCCGGCGTTGCCCGGGTGTTTGGATGTGTCTGTTGAGCAAAAAAAAAAAGTGGTAGGCAGGCTCGAACCCGTACCGTGAAGGAGGAAAAGAATGGGGGGAAACCTGACGTCTTTGCTGTTACGACCACCGCCAAACCGGAAGTGATAGGTTTAAATTAAGGCTACACAATCGAAAGGAGAGGATGACTTTCAAAAATAAAAAAGCGACCCCCCGTAGAAAAGTGCCCAGTTGAAAATGAAGATATTAATGTTTTTAGCCAATTTTTCGATATTTGTCGTCTGAAATATCGAACTTCGGAACGATACTGATCATGGTAAAATCCGTCGCCTCTAAAGAAAGTTTAAGATAGACGTACATACATACATACATGCATACATACATACATACATACATACATACATACATACATTTATATATTGGTAACTAAAAATTTTCGACCCAAACCGATTAAAAAGCTTGCCTTATCTCTGAATACCCTTTATGCAAAATTTCAAATGTTTAGACCAGAAATAGTCTGAGTAATTTGGTAGAAACCGCAGAGGTACATTTTTTTAAACTTTGACCTCTATTATGACCCCTTAAAATTTATTGTTTTGGGCTCAAATCAAGTTAGATCCATGTCCAAGGAACCTATATCTAAAATTTAGTTTTTAGATCCAAAATTGTCGGAGGAGTTTCGTAGAGTTCTCAAAGGTCAAATCGTTGAACGTTGATCCCTTCATAACTAAATTTCTGACCGAAAACGAATTACACAGATTTTCCCAAACCTCAGTACCCTGTATATCAAATTTCGAGTCTGTAGACTTAAAATTGACAAAGTTATTGCGTAGGGAAATGTACACACATAGGCACACAAACACACACTGACACATACACACAGACACACACACAGACACGTTCACTTTTATAGATATATAGATAGATAGATAGATAGATTAAACAAAAATATATACGTATACATAAATATATATGGAAACAATTTTGTGTTTACTATAAACTTTTTACGCAAATATTAATCAAGTATAAATCATGTAGAATATCTGCATGAATATAATTACACGTAATAGTTAACTAATGATGATCATCCCATAAGAAAACCAAAAAAACTAATAGGGAATTAATTAAAATGAATGTTTAAAAGAATATGCAAATTAGCTAGATCTTTTGCTAGTGAATGCAATCCCACAACCCATATATAAGAAAATTGTATTTTCTTTTTAAATAAATAGAAAAGAGGGTTTTTAATATGAATATCAATACACACAAAAGAAAAACGAATTGATAGGAGTATAGATAGATTATCTGGTTAGTACGTTATTCTACTAATATGCTATTCCATTGATCTATTAGTCTCTTATACAGTTTATCCGTTAATCTATTACTTTGATAGCCTTTTATTCCATTTTCCTAATAGTTTTAGTCTATATTCCCGTTAATCGAATATTATGTTATTTTGTTATTGTCAGTCCATTAATCGAGCAGTTTATTATTCTCTTAATTCGTTATTCTATTAATGTATTATTTCATTGATTTGGTATTTTGTTAATTCGTTATTCCGTTAATCCATTATTGTGTTAGTCCTTTATTTAGTTAATCTATTATTGTGTAAGTCCGTTTTACGTTCATTCTTTTTTTTTTTTTTTGCATTGGTCCGTTATTCCGTTGATCCTTATAGTATTAATCCAATATTCCGTTGACTTGTTATTGTGTAAGTCTGCTGCAGCTTTGATCCGTTTTTGTGTATACCGTTATTCCGTTGTTCCGTTTTTGTGTTATTCTGATATTCCATCATTTCGTTAGTCCGTTATACCATTGGTCCGTTTTGCGTTAGTCCTTTTTTCTATTAGTTCGTTTTTGCGTTCGTCTATTATTCTGTTCATTCTTTATTGTGTTAATCCATTATTTCGTTAATCCATTATTGTGTTAGTCCCTTATTCCCTTGATCCAGTATTGTGTTAGTCTGTTATTCGATTCATCTATTATTGTGTTGTATGTTTTTGTGTTAATTCATTTTTGAATTGGTCCGATACTCCGTTAATCCGTTTTTGTGTAATTCCGTTTTTCCGTTGATTCGTTTTTGTATTGGTTCATTATTCAATTAGTTTTCTTATTTTCTAAACATTCGTCGATTCATTTTCTCAGACTTTTGCATGAATTAACATGATTATAGACGCATAAATCGTTTTTCTAGCCTTAAAAGCTGCAAATTTCCCTAAAATGTAAAAAATTCTAATTTGGTAAATATAAATTTTTTAAACATTAATTCTTAATTACTAGGGCTAAGACAACAGTATATTCTTTCCGTTGTTTTGACTCTCAAGTGTGTATCCGTTGATATCTTATATGCTGTTAAATAGAGTGATGGGGTTCTCGGTTGATTAACTGTGTCTATCTGTGTCGGATATATACTCGAGAGTCAAAACAATGAAAAGAATATGCTGTTGTCATTAATTACATGAAACGCGAACTAACAAGTAATTCTAAAAATAACATCTATAGTTTTCACTTTGAAAGTATTGAACCATACCCCCCACCCCACCCGTAGATCACTCAAATAAGTATATCGTAGTTGTTTTCCTTATATTTGATGTCTGCTTTTTGCTACAAAATATTACGAGTGTTTGTCTTACATTTATTGTGAAGATAGACTCCTATAAAATCGCTGAAAATGAAAATCCTTTCAAGTACCTACGAAAGCACAACGTTTTCTTAACTGCGTCTCTCACTTCTTTGCACATGCGTAAAACATATGAACACAGTGTTTCCGTTTCTAATGCTGACCTAAATTAATTCGCAAAATGCCGGGTCATTTTTTTATCTCCTCTTTTTTTACAATGTGGTGTCAGATTGTGTTCACAAAAGATGTACCGGGCTTTGGTTTCTCTACTTACCCGTGTGGCTTCGTTCATCGTGTTGACCTTTCGTTTTTATTTATTTACTTTTTTTTTTGCATTCGATATCTCCACTTCTGAAATCCAAAGCCAACTTGGGAATAAGGACTAATAAGAAGGAAATGTTATCCGAAATATGGAGAACACTATGCGAGTATCAACATTGATAAATGTTGTAAATTGCGTTTGAATATTTTCCATCGCAAACGTTTGTTGACATTGGATTTGAAGACGACCAAGTTGTAATCAGCGGGGAAGCAGTCTTGCGGAAATGTGCTATAAGCATAGTAAAAGGTCTTGGAAAGAACCTGTATTCGTGACGTAGTCGTTACATGTCAACACTCAAGACCCACACATTGTAAACAGACAATCGCAAAGGAACAAAGACAATGAACAGAATTCGACTGACTCTTTTTTTTCAGTGAAACAACAGACATTTATTTACATGTACTTTCCAGAATTAACGCTTTGTCTCTTGTTCAAAAATCTTCTCGTACTTCAATGTGTTTAACAAGACTCTGCCATGTCGAACACCTGGTACTCTGTCTTTGTACGACCATGTTTAGAATGCGTCTTTGCCTGTCGCTCTCGGTCCATGTGTGTAACACGTCTATTTTCTCCTTCTCTAATCTTAAGAGTTCATGTTTTTCTCTTTTTATATTATTTTTCCCTCTTCTTCCTCGCTGTGACGTCATCTCGCACACGTCTCAGTCATTTGCTGCTGCCATGCGTGCGTTCGCGCTCTGTTACATATCCATGAAAATTCCACTGATGTTAACCACATTATCTCAATTAATTGTTTCGGTTTTTATAGTACGATTTAATTGGCATGTGAAAACAGTGGAAAATCAATTGTTATTGATAAAAATCAATCAAATTCTGTTCATTCCAAGTCTACCATCTCTTTCTTAGATAAACTTAAGTTGTTTATTACTATTGTTTTAATTGTGCAAATGTAAATTAATCAACGTTTGTTTCGCTAAAGATTTTTCCTATTTATTTTAATTACGCAAATTACACACGTAAATGTGTTTTAACCCTAGAACTAAGTTATGTTTGAAAAAGAAATGAATGAAAAAGCAGAAATTATGTTTGAATTATTTGAATTATCTGTAATTTATAATTAACTGAAAAAGTCAACCACCACTTCCTCATATATCTATGTATTTCTCTCGCCTTGCTTCACTATATCGTAATTCAATTGTGGCACAGAAGTAGTGGCCTATTTTAAAACTTATTTAAGTTTTTAAAATTGGTCACTACTTTTGGGCCATCGTATAATTTGTAAATGTTAGTGAGTATTTTGAGAAGTAGTACCATCAGATTTCGACGCTTTTTGTTAAGCGTCGAAATCTAATGTATATGAATTAAATACTTTTATTTATATGACTTTTCTACTTAATTATCGCTTCGCACATTTCGTTACTCGAAACATTAATTTCTTTCAACTTTTAATCGACATAAAAATATTTCCTTGTTTTCTAATATTTCGGGTATAGGGTAAGTAGGCAGGTACTTTAGAAAGACAGAGAGAGAGAGAGAGAGAGAAAGAGAGAGAGAGGGAGAGGAAGAGAAAAGATAGAAAAAAAGAAAACAAATGCGAGAGTAGTTTTTTATAAGTAAAACTTGTATCAAGTATTTTTATTTATCTATTTATTTTGTATTTTTTCTCGATTAGTTACTTCTGTTTTTACCGTAAAATTCACGTCCTGTGACATACAGTAGGAAACAAGTTGTGATTGATTAAAAAAAAATTACTTATTACTCTCCCGGACATTGCGGTATCTTTCCACCCACAAATAATCATTTAATAAATGGACAAACAAAGAATGTAAATCTTATACTTCGATCGACTCTTGTAGTTTTTAGTAAGTTATACACATTGTTTGTTGTTTTTTAGCAACGTACTCTCAACAACAAAAAAATAAACAACAGTAACTGTCTCTATGTGACACCAGTAGAGGACGGCTATCATTAGCATTCGTCGTTATAGCTACGCAATGAAGCAAAAAAAACAAACAAACTCTATAACTCATTGAGAAAGACCGTAGTCGGCGGAAATATTGGATTTATATTGTTTTCATTTATTGAAAAGATAAGTATGAGATTTGGTTTCAAGAATGATCTCCTATCTTGATGTGTGAGTTATTTCTGTGTGTTGATTTACTTTTTTATGTCTATATAAGTACTTTTCCCAAGTTTTATTTAATTTTAGTGTTTTGTAAGTATTGATTTTATAAATAATAATTAATATTTAAACGTTTGTACTATTCCATTAGTGCGAAAGGGCGTCTTTGCAACAATGTATTTACATGTGTGTGTGTGTGTGTGTGTGTGTGTGTGTGTGTGTGTGTGTGTGTGTGTGTGTGTGTTTCTGTGTGGAGTAAATAATTCTCTCTATATACAAACACTTCAAATAAGGTAATATTTGATACTAATAAAAACACGTATGCTTAAAGAACGGTTAGCAATACGAAAATAAAAAAGGAAACGGGGTTCACGGAGTTGTCGTGATGTTTATGTCAAACTATCGTCTGAGGGACCGTTATGAGTTAATTTTCCCAATGATAACAATAAAACTAAAAATGAATATTTTGTTTTTACTTTAATTATAAAGTAAAGTTATCATCTAAAATCCTTACATTTAATGATACAATGCATCTGAAAAATGTAATTTCAATGACGAAATAATTCTTGAAATTTCCACGGTTTCCGTCAGTGCTTATAGTATCTATTGTGGAATTTGGGTTTTTATAAAGTACGTGAACATTATTGTGTGGGAAAATGTTTTACTAAAAAAAAATATTGAGATGTTCAATCTCTAATCTCATCTCTACCATCTTTCAGGACGCTCCACCGCCGAATCTACACGACTTTTGCAGTTCTCTCGATCTCTCATAACAGTTTGCAGGTCCCGAACACTTTCCAATCCTGTGTCCTGTAGCAGGTTGTTAATGAAGGTCATTTTTTTTTCTACCATGGTTTGGATGTTCATCTGTTGGTATCCAGATGAATACACACAAATACAGCACCAGGGTTCAGGCCCCTGTAAACATAATCTCTAATGTTCATACGTGTCCTGAGATGTTCACAGTTGTGATTAACACGGTGACTTTGTGGAAAGCTGGTGAATTATGCTCGCGGAGTGTGATGTGAAAAGTACTTCTTAAGTTATACATCAATTCACTTTGTTCAGTTTGTTCGCTGTGATACTCGTTCACTTATTACGGCTAGAAGCTCTCATCTCAAGAAGCCAATGACCTTTTCTAAAAGAGTATTAACTGTGATATAAGGTCACTCAACCCGTCGCTTGGTCTCTGGGGACCACAAAAGTACTTTTCCAGCAGGTTTATCATGTCGATCTAGATGTTCAATCAGCGCCAAAAGTCTACATTAAACAACTGCAAATACATGCGGAAGGCGACCATGTTTGTTAGTGGCATGGATGGTTTGTTGCATATGATATGTTGTAGAAAATGTGTAGCATTTTATGTATAATTAAATTATTTGAATTATTCGGACGACTGTTCTCATCTTAAGCGTTATTGTCACAACTCCGACCTTATTCAGGTGTATCTTGTCGAATTCTGTCGAATTCGGGAATCTGCACGAAATTGAGAGCGGAACCCTTTATAGATATAGATAGCATAGTATCATTTAGTTAGCCATGGCCGAGACGAACTCTTACGTAATTCACTATTGTATCCTTATCAACAGTATCGCCCGACCTGACAATTGAAACTTCAACCACCAAATGTGGGTCACTTGCAATTAAATTTTATTTAGTACTTCATCCATTACTACACGTGTCCTTGTAGATAATCCAAAAACCTAAAAAAAAAAAATAAATAAATAAAACGAAAAAAACAAATTGAAATTATCAATCCTCATCTCGAAAATTTAGAAATAGCATCCACCAACTTTCTTAGCTCAAGCAACATTTATTACGCAAGTGCCCTGAATAAATAAATAATCATAAATAAAAGAAAATATATAATAAGAAGTTTTTAATTAATGGTTTCAAATCAAAAGTATATATCTATATCTATAAAAGTGAAATTGTCTGTCTGTGTGTGTGTCTCTGTGTGTACATTTCCCTATCAAACTACTCTGTCAATTTTCAGTCTACAGACACGAGATTTGACATATGGGATATTGAGATTGAGAAATCTTTTCAATCAGTTTTCGGCCAGAAATTTGGTTGTAAAGGAGTCAAAGTTCAACGGTTCGAACTTTGAAAACTCCACCAAATTTTAGGCTACTTGGATATGGATCAAAGGTTTTATTTGATTTGAGTCCAAAACAATAAATGTTAAGGGGCCAAAATTAGAGTCAAAGTTAAAAACAATTGACCTCTGCGGTCTCTACCAAATTACTAATCCAATTTTTGGTCTAAACATTTGAAATTTTACATAAAAGGTATTCAGACATAGAGCAAGCTTTTTAATCGTTTTTTGGCCAAATATTTGTCTTCCAAGGGGTCATACTTCAAACGATTTTACTATTGCGGTATCTATCAAACTATTCAGCCAATTTTAGGTCCATAAATTTGAAGTTTTACATAAAGGGTATTCAGATAGCAGCAAGCTTTTAAATCAGTTTTGGAGCAAGAATTTGACTGCCAAGAAGTCAAAGTTGAGAGAGTTGTCCTTTGCAGACTCCACCAAACTCTTCCGCCAATTTTGTGTATAAAATCTTGAAATTTTAGATGTAGGTTACCTGGACATGAGTCAAACATATATATATATATATATATATATATATATATATATATATATACATTTATATATATGCACATAAAGTTATGAACAGTACATAGAGCATGAGCAAAGCCGGGCTGAACTGCGAGTATATAAATATTAACGGAAGCAGAGCAAGATACTCTTCCGCCAAATTTACACAATTTATTTATTCTTCATAGGTAAGGGAAAAGAAAAACACCAGAGAAATGACAAACTATTATTGAATATACTGCAGTATATGAAGCTGTGCACTCTTCACCAAACACAATGTACATGGATACACGCATATATGTGTGTGTGTATCCATTTTTGAAAAATAATTCTACCGGAAGCAAACATAATTGTTAATTAATAGAAGTCAAAGGATAAACCATTCACTGCTTAAATGTTGCATTATATACGCATCTAAACGGTGTTTGCTTTAGACAATCTAGGGACTATCTTGAACCCCGAGGTCTTTATTTGCTAGGGTAGAATACGGTTAAGCTTTGTATGAGTGTACGTAGTGTACGATAGTCTGAGGCGTGCCTACCGCGGGATGCTGATCGATTTGTTCCCGGCTATGTTTGCATCCAACCAGGTTGCTCCGTATGAGAGTATGGCTGCTACACCTGAGGAAGAGCTCCACATAGCGCTCTTTCTCGTCTTCACAAATAACGATATCGTCTTCGGAATCTAGATGAGGTAATCTTTTCTTTTCCCTACGGGAACCTTTTCTCTTTATTTTATTATATATCTTTATTTCGATGGAAGTTATTCCACTGGACTTTGGTTCCTTCTTGTAAGACAATCACATTAAGAACTTATTTTTTGACCACACTGAAAAAAAAAGTCTTTCTAGCACCAAGCGGAATCTCCATGAACAGAGTTTCTTTGCAAATGCTTCTAATATGTGGAAAGCATTACCTCAAGATTGATTCCCTGCTAATTATAGCTTTTACTAATTTGCGTAATTTCTGTATTTTTATATATTCTAAAAAATCATCGCCACGATTCGAATTTTGATTCTGATCCATTAAAGTAAATGCGTTTAATGGATCTTTAATGGAGAGCCATCCTTGTAATAGAAAAATGATTTAAAAAAAAGGATGGCAAAATAAATATAAATAACTGGATTATAGAGAAATGAAAATTGCCCAATTGCAAATATTAAATATAGTTGTCCAAAGCAAAAGTTGACAGCATCAATCCAAACAGAGAAGTTTTTAACTGTATTAATCCAATCAGAATCCACAATGGTCTTTTTCTTGTGTCAAGACGAAAAGCTATGATTAAAAAATTCAAAGAGATTTAGTATATATTTTACAATGAATCTGATACCTTATTGGTTCCTTCCTATCACCTCTGACTATAAATATAATCGCCCAAATCTTTGTGATTGTATCCAGTATAATCATGCCAAAAAATTCGTTTAAAATTGTAATAATTAGTTTATATCATTAATTAATGCGTGTACTCCCATAGTGTTCCTCATCTTTTGATGACAATCATTTCTCTTGGCTTTGATAAGTGATGACTCAAGAGCCCTACGTGTTATTTTCACCTTATAGGCTTGTGCATATAGTGACAATCACATTGACACACCAGTTCCTGCCAGATCACCGAGGTTAAGAGCGAAGAGCCTAGCCAGTACCAGATGGGGGATTATTTGGGAATGATAGGCGCTGTATGTATGCGCCGAGTCATAAAATTTCCAGGTTGGTATCTGGAGGTGTGTTTAACTTACTGGGGGGTGGGGGGATACAGCCCCGAATCAAGACGGTAAGCAACGGGAAACTATCATCTTTACTTGTAACCTTGAGATTACCATGGCTCTAACATTTGGAGAGTTGTGGTCGTCAACGCCGTTAAAACAGCAGGAGCGCTTATGTCACATTTCACTGGTGTGAAAAGTAAGTAAACACCGGGTGAAGATGTCGACACATTCAACATAGTCATTTTAGCAAATGTTTGGCAGACGGATAGACTGTGTTTCTGGCTTACATCCCTCAGGTTTATATTGATTCCATCTGCTATGTGTGTTCAATGTTTGCTTGTTTCGTGGCGTACTAATCATTTATTAATCTCATATATCCACTATTTCGTATTAGTCAGTGTTTGAGTTGATTCTGATTGAGAAGCTGGTAAGTTTTGTGTGCAAAGAGTAAACAAATAGCGCCAGTGGCGTCAATGGCTAATCACTATATCAGTTATCATGGTTAGCAACAAGATAAGAAACAAACATATCTCTCATTTCATATTAGAAAACGACTGGGAATCACAAATGACGATACACATGATCAATTGTAAAGCATATTAGTAAAACCATTCGCTGAATAATATGTATTGGTTTTGCAAGATTAAGTTTGGTTTGATTTCCTTGTTTTGTTTTACGGCATATTAACTCCTTTCGTGTTATTTAATACTGAATCAAATAATTTTGGGGGAAAATTGTTATGCTTTAAGTTCTTTGTAAGTTCAAATATTTATTCATGGTGTTTGGTTTGGTTGTTTTGTTTATTGTTTTTTTTTACTTTGCAGAACATGAAAGGTAAAAAACACAAAAACAAACAAACAATAATATCAATGTTTTACGCATTTTAGGTCAGGAAGGTAGTACTTTCAGACAGCCTGATCTGGTAATACTAGACAGTGTTGAAAAGAGGAACAAGTTATACCCAAGATTCTCTCTCTCTCTCTCTCTCTCTCTCTCTCTCTCTCTCTCTCTCTCTATCTATCTATCTATCTATCTATCTCTATATCTCTCTTTCTCAACACACTCTCTCCTCCACTTTTTCTCTCTCTTCCTTTATGATGAAATCGAGCATTTTTCTCAAACATTATATGGAAATATGTCGACCTTATTAAAAATATACTATGCATAAAGTTTTATTGTTTCGTACGTGATAGTATTTTTTCTAGCATAATTTTGCCTCAAAAACTTCTCTGTCAGTTTTTGATCTACAGATATAAAACTTAATATATAGGGTATTCGAACCCATGCGAAACTTTATATTTGGGTTTTAGCCAGCGAAAATCGGTGCAAAAGTGTGAATATATATATATATATATATATGTATATATATATACTCGTAAAAAAAAATAGAATATTATGTTTTATAGCGCTAAATTTTTATTGAGGACGATCTGTGAGATGTAATTGGTGCTAAAATACCCCTATCATGCTAAACTAACTGAAATAGTTGTTTTCCGACGGAATGTATTTTTCATATCAATTACAATGTAAGTTTTAGAATATTTCGTGTTTCAAAATAATGGAACAAAGCAGGTAAATAAACAACATAGTGTTTTATCATTAACATAAATACAAATAAAATTAATCAATATTTAGTAGCAGCACCTTTTGCCTTGATAACAGCATCAATTCGCCGGGGCATGGAATCAACAAGCTTCTCGCAATCCTGTGTAGACACTGAATCCCATGTGTTCTGGATTGCAATCTTCATGGGTAGTAAGTTTTTCTTTGCGGGGCTTCCACTTAATCTGATCCCACAAGTCTGCAATAACGTTCAAATCTGGCGAGTTCGCCGGCCATTCAAGAACAGGGATCGATCGTTCTCGGAGCTAGGAGGACGTGGTGTTGGAAGAGTACGCCGGTGCCAAGTCATGTTGAAAAATGATGTCTATTTATCCAACACTGGCAGTAAATTAGCTTCCAGGATATCTTGCGTTAAGAAGTCTGTGAAGTTCCCGCAGTCTTGCACGGTTTGAAGCTGTATGAGTGCTAAAGGTGCTGGTAATTTATGCTTCACCAAAGGAACTGTAAACGCAAAAGTGTACCAAGATATCCTGAAAGCTAATTTACTGCCAGTGTGGGATAACCAGTTTGAAAGGGAGGCTACAGACATCATTTTTCAATATGACTTGCCACCGGCGCACTATGCCAACACCACGTCTTCCTGGCTCCGAGAACGATCGATATCTATTCTTGAATGACCGGCGTACTCGCCAGATTTGAACATTATTGAAGCCTTGTGGGACCAGATGAAGAGGAAGCTCCGAAAAGAAAAACCTACTACCCTTGCAGCCATGAAGATTGCAATCCAGAACACATGGGATTAAGAGTCTACATATGATTGCGAGAAGCTTCTCGATTCCATAACCCGGCGAATTGATGCTGTTATCAAGGCAAAAGGTGCTGCTACTTAATATTGATTAATTTTATTTGTATTTATATTAATAAAAAACTATTTTGTTTACTTACCTGCTTTGTTCTATTATTTTGAAACACGAAATATTCAAAAACTGACATTGCAACTGATATGAAAAATACATTCCATCGGAAAACAACTATTTCAGTTGGTTTAGCATGATAGGGATATTTTAGCACCAATTACATCTCACAGATCGTCCTCAATAAGAATTTAGCGCTAAAAAACATAATGTTCTATTTTTTTGACCAGCACGAGTATATATATATATATATATATATATATATATATATATATATATATATATATATATATATATATATGTGTGTGTGTGTGTGTGTGTGTGTGTGTGTGTGTGTGTCTGTGTCTTTGTCTGTGTCTGTTTATGTGTATATGTTGTGGGAACTCACCTATGCACAAGAGGTGAACTCTTATAATCTGTAGAAATATATCGGAAGTACAACCTTTTTAATTAAAATAAGTGTAAGCTGAAGAAAGTCAGGGAAACAAAAACGTTACTGTACAAAATCCTGTAAAAATTAAGCTATTTTTCATAAAACAACCAAACAAATTTCAAATGAATTGCATACATTGAAGTGTTCACGGAAAAACGAAAGCAACATCCACCCAAGCAACAAGTAGGATTGAAAAATATGAAAAACAAAAGCAACATCCACCGAAGCAACAAGTAGGATTGAAAAATATGAAAAAAAAAGCAACATCCGCCCAAGCAACAAGTAGGATTGAAAAATATGAAAAACAAAAGCAACACCCACCTAAGCAACAAGTAGGATTGAAAAATATGAAAAACAAAAGCAACATCCACCGAAGCAACAAGTAGGATTGAAAAATATGAAAAACAAAAGCAACATCCACTCAAGCAATAATTAGGATGAGAAAATATAAAAAACAAAAGCAACATCCACCGAAGCAACAAGTAGGATTGAAAAATAAGAAAAACAAAAGCAACATCCACCCAAGCAACAAGTAGGATTGAAAAATATAAAAAACAAAAGCAACATCCACTCAAGCAATAATTAGGATGAAAAAATATGAAAAACAAAAGCAACATCCACCCAAGCAACAAGTAGGATTGAAAAATATGAAAAACAAAAGCAACATCCACCGAAGCAACAAGTAGGATTGAAAAATATGAAAAAAAAAGCAACATCCGCCCAAGCAACAAGTAGGATTGAAAAATATGAAAAACAAAAGCAACACCCACCTAAGCAACAAGTAGGATTGAAAAATATGAAAAACAAAAGCAACATCCACCGAAGCAACAAGTAGGATTGAAAAATATGAAAAACAAAAGCAACATCCACTCAAGCAATAATTAGGATGAGAAAATATGAAAAACAAAAGCAACATCCACCGAAGCAACAAGTAGGATTGAAAAATAAGAAAAACAAAAGCAAAATCCACCCAAGCAACAAGTAGGATTGAAAAATATGAAAAACAAAAGCAACATCCACTCAAGCAATAATTAGGATGAAAAAATATGAAAAACAAAAGCAACATCCACCCAAGCAACAAGTAGGATTGAAAAATATGAAAAACAAAAGCAACATCCACTCAAGCAATAATTAGGATTAAAAAATATGAAAAACAAAAGCAATATCCACCCAAGCAACAAGTAGGATTGAAAAATATGAAAAACAAAAGCAACATCCACCCAAGCAACAAGTAGGATTGAAAAATATGAAAAACAAAAGCAACATCCACTCAAGCAATAATTAGGATGAAAAAATATGAAAAACAAAAGCAACATTCACCGAAGCAACAAGTAGGATTGAAAAATATGAAAAACAAAAGCAACATCCACTGAAGCAATAATTAGGATGAAAAAATATGAAAAGCAAAAGCAACATCCACTCAAGCAATAATTAGGATTAAAAAATATGAAAAACAAAAGCAATATCCACCCAAGCAACAAGTAGGATTGAAAAATATGAAAAACAAAAGCAACATCCACCCAAGCAACAAGTAGGATTGAAAAATAAGAAAAACAAAAGCAACATCCACCCAAGCAACAAGTAGGATTGAAAAATATGAAAAACAAAAGCAACATTCACCCAAGCAACAAGTAGGATTGAAAAATATGAAAAACAAAAGCAACATCCACCCAAGCAACAAGTAGGATTGAAAAATATGAAAAACAAAAGCAACATTCATCCAAGCAACAAGTAGGATTGAAAAATATGAAAAACAAAAGCAACATCCGCCCAAGCAACAAGTAGGATTGAAAAATATGAAAAACAAAAGCAACATCCACTCAAGCAATAATTAGGATTAAAAAATATGAAAAACAAAAGCAATATCCACCGAAGCAACAAGTAGGATTGAAAAATATGATGATGGTTCGACTTTACCAACTTCTAACATTTCAGTTTCTTTGTATAAACATAGAAATACTAAGTTAACTGGATTTGCACAATAGAATTTGGATGTCTTTCAGAAACTAACGAATGGTATTACCAAAGAAACGCTGCGCTTAATCAAATTGTAAAGGATTGGAGAGATCAAGGTTATCATACAAAGTAGAAGACATACTCATAAAACGCAGCAAAAACCAAATGAAACGTTACTACATTGACACCAGGAAGAGCCAATCGACAACATTTTGAAGACATTCGATCGCGATATCCCCTACCAGAAGAGCGACGATCGAGAGAAAAAAACAATCACTGACCCTACGCGGAAAAGATAGTTACAAGCCTTTGTGGAGCAAAAAGCTTTCTGAGGAATATTGTGGGAACTCATCCATGCACAAAAAATGAACTCTTTCGAATTGTATAAATAGACCGGGAGGACTCTCGGGGTGGTCTGTGTATCTTCATAGTACACGGAAGTCGAGTTTCCGACCTCGACAATCTGTCCAACAGAAGCTAAGCCATTTTGATGGCCTTTTTGCTGTTGGACAGATGCCAATGTTCTGAGTAGTTCAAGGAGGTCCACCCTTCCAGGGCTTTCCTCATAGCTTTCACGAGGAGCAAGTTTATTGCTCGTTTTCTGGGGCGCTTTTACCGGAGAATACCGACGGGGCTACGCAGACATATTTTTGTATGGCCAGAGTGATCCTTCTCTTGGAACGCTGGCCCATTTTTCAACCTTCCGACCTTGTGCCTCATCTTCTCGCGGTGGGAGAGTAGTTAATACTGGTCTATGTACTTCGTACATACGCAGAAATTGAAATAGAAATTAAAAACTTGAAGGTGGGCAAATCTCCAGGAATAGATTATCTTCCAGCTGAACTTCTGAAGAAAGTGGACAACAACACCATTCAATAGTTTCACAAAATGTGTACAGTGATTTGGAAACAAAAAGAATGGCTATATAACCGGAGAACATCAATATTCGTTACACTTCAGAAAAAAAATGCGACATTTGAATGCAGCAACAATCGATTAGTCACA
>NC_136498.1:77333759-77433759 GCF_053919585.1 Euprymna scolopes | reverse complement strand
TGAACAAAACATATCTAAGAACACTGCCAGACATATAAATTAGTTTTGTGTGAAATTTGCAAAAGATAGGTACAGTCGTTTCGGAACCTATAAGGAAGGAACTCTCTCACCCACCCCCACACACAAAGTGAGTTTTATATAATAGTAGAGATAGAGATAGAGATTATAAAATATTATTTTGGCTACGAATGTTTCAAGATAATGATTGTTAGATTACATTTGAAGAGAAGCTGGTAATGTTAACTCGAATATCATAGACTTGTTTTTATTTCATTATACTCAAGTCAGATCGTTGATCGGTTTCGAAATTGGATAAAACGTCTTTCGCCATAATTCTAGCGATGTTTCATGAAATGACGAGATTGGTACCGAACTGCAGTAAGTGTGATTATGGTTTCAAATCCCCCAAAAGTTCAGCAACGCTGATGATCCTTATAACGGCGAAACACGTTTTCGTGAATAATTATATTTTATGAATAAAAATATAGAGGCTGCACATATAGGTAATGAAACACAGTATAATGTAAAACAATTCCTAGCATTTAGGAAAGAACCGCACACTCTGAATTCGATCATTTGTCTCTATCGCAAGTAAAAATAACACACACACACACACACACACACACACACACACACACACACATATATATATATATATATACATACATAAATACATATATAGTAATCCACATACAGTACTGTTTCGCTGTTTTATTTCACAGCTGATCAGTGCGGCTAGACTTTTGGAACAACTCCCATATATATATATCTATATATATATATATATCTATCTATATATATATATATATATATATATATATATATATATATATATATATATATATATATATAAATATGGGAGTTATTCCAAAAGTAACGAATCCTACTTTCTTACTAAAAATGTTTAGGATCTACAAAGTTGGGAGTGGTACCCTTAAAACGAGCAACTTTCTGTGTTCCAGAATTTATTTTTCTACATATGAGCATTATCGTTTTTAATGCAATTTTGCTCGCGATAGGGTCATGGCTGTGCATAGGCGTCCGGAGCACACGTTGTCAATCACATCTCTGTTGCCCCTTTCGAATCGATGAACCCTTCGTTCGCCTTATTGTGCTGACATCAACTGCATCGGATTCGTAAACGTTTAATAGGCGCCGATGAATGCTGATCAGTTTGCTTTTTTGCATGGAGAAATTCAATAACAAAATGCTGCTTCTAACTCACGTCCTTGCTTTCTTAGAAGGTCACATCCTCAATATATATATATATATATATATATATATATATATATATATATATATATATATATATATATATATATATGATTGCTGCATCTTTCCAGATGATCGCCATCACAGTGAGTTCTCTCAATCTTGTCGTCCATGCCATCTCAGATAACTCTGCACTCCCGCCGCAGATTTGCACATCTTGAAGCAGATGTGACATACAAATTGAGCAATTTCCATCGAGTTAACTTCCTCTGGAGGTTGAAGGGTATTCCTATGAACAATCACATGTCTTCTGAGTATATATATATATATATATATATATATATATGTTTACTAGCAAAAGTACCCGTCGTTGACTGGGTTCAAAAACAGTCTACTGAAAATGGACTCTGATTTATGAAAGTATGATAGGCTATGAAATGGAAGGGTTGTAAAGAGATAGCTTCGAATTTGGGGGTATCAAAACCAAAGCAAAATATGATGAAAGTAAAAATAAAATAGATAAACCCCATAATTTATTATACCATACCTGTTTAGACCGAAACACTTATCACAATATTCTGTGGATCTATATTAAAAAACCTTGTAATATTTCTATGGAGGTCAGGTGCGAATGAACACTCCATAATTTTATTATACCATAATTCTTACAAATTGAAATATAATTATCAAAGTATACTTACGCAGATAGATATGAAAAGTCGTTATTGAAGTTTGTCACTATTTCCATTCCATGGAGGCTAGGCGCGAACGCAGACCCTACAATTTTATTATATCATCCCTATTTAAGTTAAAACATACTTATCAAAGTATTATAGTGTACATCTATATCAAAAACACTTGTAACCGTTTTTTTTTTTAATTTTACAATTTTATATTTCCATACTTTGTGGACCAGGCGCGTACGCAGAACCCACAATTTTAATGAACCACCGTTCTGCCAGATCAAATATACCTATTCCTGTGTCTCGATACATCTTCTATAATTATATGTAATCAGTTTTTTTTTAAATAGTCAAACATATAGGAGCCTATTCGTGACCACACACACTCACACACACACACACACGCGCGCGCACACACACACTCACACACAGAAACATTCAGCTTTATATATATATATATATATATATATATATATATATATATAGTTTTAAAGTCGGTCAATCTTAAAGTCAAAAACGTTTTGTACATTTTTTTCCTCTTGATTGGTAGTTAGATACACCAGGTCAGGAAGGTTTTGGAATATCCGGGGCGCTAGATGAAGTGTAATAACACCTACAAAAATGCCCGAGCAACCCAGTCGGCATTAACCGGTACAGCGCCTCAACCGATTTGCAACAAAACAACCTTTTCACAGAGAGAAAATAAAGACAGGGACTGTGGACCACCTAGGACTTAACTTAATTATCGAATTTTTAATCAAACAAAAGGTTGAAACCATTGCCAAAAGGGAAAATATGATGGAAAAAAATGAAATCTGCTTCTGGTCAAAATGATAAGATCACTGATAATTTATCTAACAAAAGGCAATTATAAATTACTAAAAAGGGTCTCAGTATTTAGTATAGCCTCCATTATTATGAATTACATCAAAAATTCTCTTCGGCATGCTTGCGACTAAGTTTTTTATCAGTTGCAAAGGAATTTTATCCCATGTACTGAAAACTGAATCAGAAAGTTCCTTTATCGAATCATACTGGGTTCCATCCTTGAACACTTCTTTTGCCATCCATCACCAAAGATTTTCAATGGGATTGAGGTCTGGAGAACATGTTGGATGATCTAACAATTCTATATTATCTGACGAAAAGTATTCTCGTACTTGTCAGGAAGTGTGTATCGCAGCGTTGTCTTGCTGGAAAATCCAATTTCTTCAACACAGACGTGGACCTTCAGTCCTGATAGAAGCATTTTCAAGCATTGAAATGTACTTCAATGATGTTTGCCGGCCTTTCACTACTTGTAACTTTAGGGTCCCAGCTGACGAGAAAGTACCGCAGATCATTAAGGACCCTCCTCCACTATGCCGAGTTGAAAAAGTCTCTTTGGGTAAATTTTTATCATGCCAATAGTGTTGAAATCCATCTAGACCATCTAGATTAAACTTTTTCTCATCGGAGAAAATTACATTTTCCCACTTCTCTTCATCCCAAGTTTGGTATTTGGCGGCATATTTAAGTCGGTTAGTTTTGTGCTGTTCAAGAAGACGTGGTTTCTGCAGTCGCTTTAAATGATTGAAACCCTTCATTTTCAGATGCCTTCTGATGGTTTTAGGACTACATTCTGCTGCTGTTTGGCTTTTCAATCGACTTGAGGTCATACTAGAGTTTTTCTTTTAACTTCTTCTGATACGGCGATCCAGTGATGGGTTATTTTTTTGGTCGATCTGGACTCTTTTTGTGCCCATATTGATCTGGATTTCTTAAAAAAATTGTGATATATATATATATTAATAAGGAAAACGCCATCAGCTGGAGTTAAAATTAGAACGTTAGGGTCTTGAGTCCTTCGTTAGACTAACTAAGCTTATGACGACAATCATTAAAACGCATTGGAAAATGATATATCTATTAGTTTTCAGTGCTTAGAAAGGAGGAAATGCACGCATGCGCAGCTGAAATACACAAATGAAAATATGATGAAATTTGACCATTGTTAAAGTTTAGACATAAAAACATATGCACAGATTACTGCCCATTATATAATAAATTTCTTAACAAAGCACATACTAAAGATATGAAAATATATCATGCCCGTTATTTTATACACAAGTATAACATTTCTCGCACCTCACATTTACTGTTGTTATTTTTATTTCTAATTATACTAAAGCTTTTCGTTCATTGTTATACTATGTTCGCATTTCAGAAGTGTTTCGTTTTCACATTCTCTCTTCTCTCTCTTCCACCCAGACTAGCTCTCTTTTTCTCTGTGGTAATAACTGCACGCCTTCCTTCAGACCCTCTCTAACTCTGGGAAAATAAGTATTCTGCTTCTCTCTCTCTCTCTCTCTCTCTCTCTCTCTCTCTCTTTCTCTCTCTCCTCTCTCTCTGGGAAAGTAGCTCTCTGCTCTTCTGTCTCCATCACTGGTAAAATATATACATATCTCTCTCCTTCTCTTTCTCTCTCTCTCTTTTATTTTTCCTTCCCCTCTTTCTATCTCCAGAAAAAAATATGTATTTGATTATCTTTCCCCATCTCTTTAGGAAAATACCTTATGCTTGTCCCTCTGTCTCCCTCCCTCTCTATTCGTCTTATTTTTATTTTATTTTTTTTTTTTGCACACGTCATGGACGGATAACGGACCACCTCAAACCCCACATTACAACAGACACTTTTATGCATGAACAAGTTCCAGCTACTTTGTCAATAAAAGAAACAAGAAAACACCCAACGGATAAGAAAAGCGAACGATATGCATGGCCACCATTAAAGGACTTTCTAACACCTGTTTCCGTGGTGATTTGATTGTCTCCGTCGCTAATTTATTTATGCTAATCAATTTTATTTTTTACTGTTTCTATCACAAAGTTGTAATCAATAATGTGACACGCGGACAATTTTAGACAATTTGAATGAAAAAAAAAAAATTTCTCCTTTTTTTTTCTGAAGGTCATCTGTTTGACCTTTTCATGGTTGCCATATTAAAACAAAAACAAAAATAAAAACGATTACTATTTTTTTTTGTTATTTTTGTGTTGTTTTCATTCAGTTTTTCATTCATCCTGTTCGCATTTATCATTCTGTTTTTTTTTTTACTTTAATTGTAATTTTTATTTTTATTTTATTTTTTATTTTACTTCTACAGCAATCACATATCCGTTTACACGTAATTTTCCTGTTTTCTCCATTTCGATCTATTTGATCTTCAATTAAGTTTTTAATTAAATTCTTTGGATTTATTACTTCCAATATGTTATGTTGCAAGCTTATCATCACCGAAAAACACATTTAACACAGGTTTAGGAAAAACTCTACCAGTATTGCTCGGGATTAAATAAGCAACCTTCTTCCCATAACACATTATTAATTTCGTATTATTTCGATTATTCGGATTACTGTTCATATCTTGAATGTTATTTTCACAACGTTTCGGTCGATGTAACCTCCGACCTTCTTTAGGTATATCCTACCGAACTTGGAAACCTTTCCGTCGAACTCTGGAATCGGCACAGAATTTCGAACGGAACTTTTAATTTATCCTACGAGGTAGCATGTTCTTGTTCCGTCACCAATGACCGGATAGATATCCTAAGTAATTCGCAATTGCATTTGAGCGTCGTCCGCACTGAGGATTGAACTTTCAACCTTCAGAAGACTGTCACTTACAACTGAATTTATACAAGTATTTTATCAACGAGGACACGGTGCTTTGCGTGCAGATTCCGGTGTTCGACAGAAAGGTTTCCAAGATACTCCAGAAAAAGGTCGGAGGTTACATCGACCTAAACGTTGTGAAAATAACACTCAATATAAGGTCAGTAGTCCGAATAATCCAAATTATACGAATTATCATTCCTCATCTCAAACATTCAGAAACATTATATTATTGTCATTGTTATTTTTACCTGTTAATCTATGTACATTTATACTATTTATACCCCCCTGAGACGCGCACAGCGTTTCCCCGTAAAAATGTAAATTAACGTATTTCATGTTTTTTGGGGAAATCTGCCTCATAAATTCCTTAATAGAGCACGTAAAGATCCAGGACCATTTCTTCATTGAAAAATTCTATACATATAATTTAGATTTGATCAAAATCGTATATATTTGAAATTTTAAGGGGTTCTGCTCAATGGTTCTCTTACGGGATACTTAGAGAAGTCGGGACTAATTCTATTGTTTACCGCGGGTTAGGGTTTACAAGCTCTTTTAGATTTCAAGATGATTATCTAACCTTTCTTTTTATATGGAACACACACACACACACATATAACACACACACACACACACACACACACACACACACACACACATACACATATATATAGATACAATATTTGCAAAAGAAAACACAGACAACAATAAATAACCTTAGATTTTAAAACCAGGTATTAAAACCATCAAAAACATTCAATAATAAAAAAAACATTAATTTAAAAAATTACTAGCGAAACATTGATAATAACTCAATAAAAGAAGAAGAAAAAATCCCGGTGCTTTATGTGAAAATGGTAGTACATATTTACGAATGAAAGAACGTAACGCCCACTTCCTCTAATTTTTATTTTTATGTAACAGTCATGGATGTCGGAATTAATTTAGGGGATTTTTTTTTACACAGGAATCACCACTTATCAAGGCCCGTAGGTCACTCGAGGATAAGGGTTAATGTGTATACAGTAGTCAAGGTGATTATAGCGTAATAAATATAAGTAATAGGAATTTTATAAGTTGGATTACTTAGGGGACGGTTCATCAAGAACTTGTTTACGTTGGACTTGAAAACAATCAGATTGTAGTCAGCTGGAAAGCAGGCAAACAGAAGAGAGTTCCACAGGCGTGCAGTTCTAAGAAAGAAGCTTTGGTCATGGAATCTACATTTAGGTTTAGGCACAGATAAAGAGTGTGGGAAATAATTGATAGTGGTTTTGGCTAGACGAGTGTTTTTCGTGAAAGTTTGGCGAGGGGGGCATAAATTGAAGCTCAGCTGAGCACTTGCCATGAAAATAACGATAAAGCAGAGATAGACTCGCAACGTCTCTTCTTGAAATTGAATGGAGGTGACTTTTAAGTTCCAGAAACACGCATCAGTTATTATTGGAAATACATATAAGATCTGTGTTTATATTCTGGAACTGTAGGTGGAGAGGAAAAAGCGATATTTTTTTTATTATTTAGCTATAACTTTTCATTGTTAGTTCTCCGACATATCTCGATATAATCTGAACCTTTTGGGGATGAGTATTGGGAATTTGTTTTTATTTGGATTATTCAGACTATAAAGTCACAGTCTTTTAGGGGTTGAAGGTTAAATCTTCAATGCGGGTGATACTGAGAATACGATTACGATTTACTTAAGTCTATTATCCGGTCATGTATGAAAGAAACAAGAGAAAGCTTCCCTTGTAAACAAGCAAATAAATATAAAATAATGCAAGCGTATAAAACAACTGAACGCAATTAGATAAGCTGAAACATAGTAACACATTTAACTAGTAGAATTGATAACACAAATCGTTAACTGACAATTCATTTGTTATTAACTAGCAGGCATGCAAAATTTTGCCCATGAATGATTAAGGTCCACTATGTAATATTGCACTCATTCTTGAATCACACATATATCTCTCTGTTTTTATATATTTCTATAATGCTTAACTTTCTTATTATCACTAAAACAAACATTAAAAAAAGGATAAAACGTGTTGATTATGGATCTCCAGTGCGAAGCAGATCCCATCATATTATTGTAAATCTCTTTTTAATTTTAAAATTATGAATAAAATAAAATAAGTCAAACATTATATCCCCTTTTGAATTTTGTAGATGAAGATTGGTTATTCGTATTATTTGGATTCATCAGACTACTGTTTTCATCTTGAGTGTCATTTTCACAACGTTTCGGTCGATACAACCCCCGACCTTCTTCAGGTTTATCTTGTCGAACTCGGAAATGTTTCTGTCGAACTCGGATATTTGGACGGAATTTCGAGCGGAACCTTTTATTTACTTCACGGGGTAGCATGACTGGATAGAAGTCCTAAGTAATTCGCAATTGTATTTTTCGGTCGCCCACACTGAGGATTGAACCTTCAACCTTCAGGAAAATATCACTTTTTACAATTGATTTTTCTAAGTACTCTAACGGGTCCTTGTTGATAAATATCGGGTACGATTCCAATGTTATATAAATATAAATTATATCCGTCTGCTCGCCAGTCACACGTTTTTAGAGTAAACAAAGGATGGCGAAGTGGAAGATTCTACAAGGAAGTAACGAACCATAGTTATGATTACGTCACAAGATATTACGTCATGAGATGAAGTACGTAGCAGAAAAGCGAGATCAATTTTAGTTTTAGGTGGTGGGGGTTACCATGTCAAACTGAGTAGATGTCTTTTTCGAAATCTATCACACCTACAGGAGTTTGGTAGAAAACTAACACTCACCTAGATTTATATTACTGTATCGCTGGCAGAAAAAAGAAAACAATCCCGAGAAGCGAAAAAATTGCTTATTTGTTGTTTTTAAGTTCCTCTCATTATTGCTCTTATAATAAAGAAGAAGAAAATATAAGTTAGGATACAAAAAGCCCAAACTGCAATTCGTGACGTGTTGTGGTCTGTGATTGAAGAACATATTCATCGTATTACAGGATGTTCGGGACGAACGCAGACCTCACAATTTTATTGTAAAGCAGACTAATAAAAAAAATACCTTCATCAGATTTCTTTCAAATTATACTCTCGCAATGTTGTGTTTGATATTCGTATAGAACTTTATTATCAATTACAGCCGGGCAGTTAGGCAGTGATATCAATAATTATAGTATACTAGTAGGCAGACTCGGCATCGCTCGGAATTGAATAACACCATATTATATTTTGTTTTTACTGTCTCCATCCTCTCGTTTCGCACTCTAATATAGTTGGAAGAAGCTGAAATGTTAGAAAAGGCACCTCAATTAGAGTGTTTTGCATATGGTTTGAATTTCATTAAAACTGGATATTAGCACTTGAAGTTTTAAGAGAATTCTGTTATCATAATTTACGCAGAGGTGGAGACATATTGATGTTCGGGACAAAGTAGGTAATGTAGAGATTCGGGACCGCTTCCATTGTCCTCTCTTACATATGATTTAAATTTCATACAAATTTGGTATATTTGAAGTTTTAACGAGGCCATGCCTTCATAGTCTCCTTAGGGTTCACTTAGAGATTCGGGATATCTTTCATTGTCTTTTTGGGAAAATTTTACATAAGAATACACTTTTAGATTTTATGTAGATTTTTTCACCTGTCTTTTTATAGGGAACACAAACATAATACGGCATTTATATAGCATACTATCTGTATCTACTTACTTTAATTTTTGCTTTCGCTTATTGATCCTGCATCATCTTATGGAAGAAAACCTTAAACTATATCCAGTGGTGAAGCCCCAGCTTGCGGGCTTTGGGGAGTGTGGAGCCACCCTTCAATTGCCATTGCTCCCTGGTCCACTCTGACCCGGAGAGGTAGTACCTGTTAGGGTCCCAACTATGGGTTAAATAGAAACCGACTTGGAAAAAATATATTCTATTAAAAAAAAAATTCTTCAAAATAACTGGATTCGGCATTAAATAACCTGAAAAGGGTTGATATGCCGTAAAATAAAAATAAAAAACAACCACGGAAGAAAATATTTGCAGTTTTTGGAAAATAATCAAACGAAGATGGATAATGAATAAAGATGGTTTTGCAATAAAAAAAAGTGGCTAGGACCTTGTGCGAATTATTGAAATTTAAATCCTATAATTACGATCGACTATTTTTCTATTAATGAAATAACATCATACGAAATAATATACATCTAAAAAGCAGCTGCTGATGGTCACTTTCCTTTTTTGTAAATCAGATTTCTATGAAATTTAAATTAATTACGTCATTATTTCGCCATTTTATTAATTGAACAGAATTGTTTAAAATTATGACAGACATTTTGAAAATGTTGATTTTAAAAAGAAACATTTGAACTTGAATTGCTTCAGGCATGTTATCTGCTGTCTGACGATGTTTTTATATAAACATTGTACTTTCAGAGTATTTCTGAACTAAAGTTTTGACATTCATAAATGGCAAGGCGATTTTATGTTTGGATCATATGTACTTCACCACTCCACCTTAATCTGAAATTAAAAAAAAAAAAAATGAACGAATAAAAACAATGGTTGCCTTCCAGGCTTTAAAGGTAATTGAAAAACAAAATTAAAAATGGAACTCAACAAAACTAAACGAAAACATTTGTAAACGTTAATTACTTCGTTGTTTTTCTATCTTTTTAATTAAATATTGATTATCTGCGTCTGCAAAAATTATAACTGCGTTTGTTTAATTTGTTTAAACAAATCTTCAATATACATACATATATATATGTGTGTGTGTGTGCGCGCGCGCGCGCGTGTGTGTGTGTGTGTGAGGTATAAACAGCTGTTTGTTCTTATCCCAACTCTTTAGTGTGGCAAGGAATAACGACTGTTTGAAGCTAGGATAAGAAACTGAACTAATTTTGGTTTCTGATTTGCAGATGTTTGAACAGAGTTAGGTGTTAAATTGAGCCTGTTAAGTGTCGTGCGGTGATCCGAGTTTTTGTATTTGAAAGGACGCACTTCACAAGACACTTTTGAGAGAAACATATGGTAAAATGTCCCGTCTAATGATCTTGTAAAATGTTGGCATCGTGAATTCAAACATGGGCGAAAATCTATGAAAACAACTCTCACACCAGGTCGACCCCTTCTACTAATGATGAGGCATCTATCAGTCAAGTTGAGACTGCAGTTTTGGAAGATCGATCCGTGACTATTCGCCAAATAGTCCAAGAGGTCATGCTTAGTACAAGATCCGTGAAAACTATTACTCATAATTATTTGTATGTGCAAGTTGCGCAAAAGACTGATTACGCATGATGAAACCTGGGTCTATTACTATAACCCCCTTAACCGAAGGTTAGTCAATGTAATGGAATTACGTTTGACTTATCATATTCAAAGAAGGAAAACGTGCAACTCTCTGCTGGAAAGGCTATGCTGATAGTCTTCTGGTAACAGAACGGAGTAGTGATACAAGGGGCGTGCAATAAATAATGCCCTGACCCACTTCCTGTTGTCTGATCTAGCTGAAATTTTGCATGTGCAATGATTTATATCTCTACAGGTTATGTGGCAAATTACAGCTCTGAACTAATTGTGGTTTCTGTTTTACAGGTATTTGAACTGAGTCAGGTGTGAAATGGAGCCTGTTGAATGTCGAGCAGTGATCCGGTTTTTTTATTTGAAAGGTTGGTTGGTTGGTTGGTTGTTTTTGTTTTACGGCATATCAACCCTTTTCAGGTTATTTAATGGTGAATCCAGTTATTTTGAAGATTTTTTTTTTAATAGAATGTATTTGTTGTTTTCAAGTCGGTTTCTATTTAACCCTAACAGGTACTACCACTCCGGGTCAGAGTGGACCTGTGAGCAATGGCAATTAAAGGGTGACTCCATACTCCCCAAAGCCCGCAAGCTGGGGCTTCACCACTGGATATAGTTTAAGGTCATATACAGGACCTTATTTGAAAGGACGCACACCACAGGAGACTTTTGATGAAATTAAAGAACTTATGGTGATAATGCCCCATCGTGAAATCAAATATGGCCGGAAGTCTATGGAAACAGCTCCCAGACCTGGTCGCCGTCAAGTGGAGGCTGCCATTTTGGAAGATCAGCGCATTACTATTCGCCAAATAGCCCAAGATTTCAAGATTAGTACATGGTCTGTGGAAACTATCATTTATGACCATTTACATATGCATAAGGTGTCTGCCAGATGGATTTCCAGGTTGCTCACACCATTCAAGAAGCGATAACGCGTCGAGTGCTCAAGAAGTTTTTCAAAAGACTGATTACACAGGATGAAACCTGGGTCCATTACTATGATCCAGAGACCAAAGCCCAGTCAATGCAGTGGAAGCACTTGGACTCACCACCTCCAAAGAAGGCAAAGGTGCAGCCCTCCGCTGGCAAGATCATGCTCACAGTCTTCTGGGACCAGGACGGAGTAGTGATGACAGATTTCCTGGCAAAGGGCACCACAATTACAGGAGCCTATTATGCTTCACTTTTGAGGAAATTAAGGGAAGCTATCAAAATCAAGAGGCGGGGCAAGATCAGCAAAGATACCCTCCTCCTCCGGGACAACGCTCCGGTTCACAACTCGCCAATGTCGACAGATCAGAAGCACGGGCGTATGGTTATGAAATCCTCTCCCATCCTCCCTACTCTCCTGACCTTGCATCCTCTAACTTTCACCTCTTCCCAGCCATGAAGTTGTTTTTGAAAGGAAAGCGTTTCCCAGATGATACAGCCTTGATTTCTGAAGTCACGTCGTGGTTGGCGGACCAACCTGGGGTGTTCTACAAAAACGGTCTCCAAAGCTGCATCAAACGATGGGAGAAATGCATAACTGGGTGGCTCCTATGTAGAGAAAGACTAATAACTGTGCCAAGTTTCGTTGCTCTACTGTTATGGGAAGTGGGTCAGGGGCATTACTCGCAACAGATTTTCTGGAAAAGGGTACCACAATTATAGGAGTCTATTATGTCGTACTTATTTTTAAGGAAATTAAGAGAAACTATTAAAATCAAGAAGCGGAGAAAGATCAGCAAATGTATCCTCCTTCTGCAAGACAACTTTCCCTTTTATTACACGTATGTTGCTAGATCAGAAGCAGGGGTGTGTGACTATGACACTTCCCTAATCCCTCTACTCCCTAATCTTGCACCCTCGTACTTCCATCTCTTCAAAACCATAAAGTTATTTTTAAAAGGAAGGCATTTCCCAGATAATGTAGCTTTGATTTCTGAAGTCACGTTGTAATTGGAGAACTAACCCGGAGTGTTTTACAAAAACAGTATCCATAGCTGCATTAAACGATGAGAGAAATGCATGGTGGTTTCTATGCAGAAAAAATAATAACAGTAACAAGTTTCGTTACTCTACTGCTATAAAAATGAGTCAGGGGCATTATTTATTGAATTTTGAATATTGAACGCACTTTCATATATTTGGCCAAAATAATGGAAAATAATCGAAAACAGTGTTTTTCTGATCTCAGCTCTCCCGTAAAATCCAACTTTTTGAAACTCTCAGCGAGCAGTATTTATTGAAACAATATTATCCAGATAATTGTTAAGCCATGCTATAATTTAAGGTGTCGTGTTTTTGTGCTTTCTTTACAATCCATATAAGTGTCGTATCACCTCTTTCAGGCAGCTTCATCTCTATTCTAGAATTTTATTTAGAGAAAGATATTTTCCTTTTTTTACTTTTCATAGGATGTCACCATCTTCGAGATAATTCCTCTAAATACGGCCACCATCTCAGTCATTTCCGTTATAGTAGAATGGCATTGTGGACATCAGCAATTTGCCCTATTTGGAAACCTGATAGATCTCTCATTTAAGGCACCATCTGAAATAAAAAAATAACGAAATGACCATCTATGTTGCCGTTGATGGACGTTCATCCAAACAGCATAACATGAATGCGGTAGTTGATCCTTGAACCACTATTATTCCTGATATTCATTAAAGACCTCCCTGATAACATTGTGTTCGAAATGGGTATATTTGCCGATGATACAAACTCTATAGCAGGCACTAGGGAAAATTGATGTACACAAATTTAAGACAATGGCAGGATCTTTAAAAAATGACCTCCAGGCTGTAATGGAATAGGGTTGTAAATAAATGTTAACATTCAATGCTACTAAGACTAAGCTGTTTTCCTTTACCAATTATAAGAAACCTTCCAAACCACTAATAACCATGGCTAATAACTCCCTAGTTCCTCCTTCAAACTTCTTGGCTTATCATTCACAAGCAATATGAACTGCAACTAATACATTAAGGACATTGTGACGGCTGCTGCGATGGAGGTGGATTCCTTTTATCATGCGAGAAGACTAGTAACCCGTACCTCTATAAACACACCATTTGCCCATGCATAGAGTATTTTTGTCAGATCTGGGCTGGTGCATTTATCGCTAGCCTCTCTTTCTTTCTCCCCCTCTCTCTCTCTCTCTCCCTCTCTCTTTCTCTTGAACAGGGCTCCAAAAAGTCTAAAATCTAAAAGATGTCGTACTGTCAACTGTCACTGTAAGCTCCGGCCCCTATCCCATCGCCGCAATGTTGCATCCCTGTACCTGCTTTGAAGTATTTCAATGGAATGTGCTCTAATGAAATTGCACTTTTGTTCTCTCGTCGTACATACCTCGACGAACCCTCTTAGCAACAAAATCATCCCCTTCCACCGCAGATGTCTTTAAATGCTGGAAAACTTTCTACTCTAATAATTTTCTTCCTCGGACAGCTAGACTTGGGAATTCTCTTCCTGCTACATGCTTCCCTGGCTGTACTTACATGCAGAAGTTTATATGTAGCGTAAACCAACATCTTGCTCATTTCTTCTAAACATGATCCCAAATAGTAACACCCTTCCTCCAAGAGTGGCGATATCCCTTTTATGCGGTCAACGTAAATTAAAAAAAAATAATTAAGGAGAAAAATAAACATGAATAGAAAAATGGAACCCAAATTTTGTTAATTTTTATTAATTTATATAGGTGTTCTAAAATTGATAATTGATTCAAAATTAACTAGGTGTTGCCACTATTTTGTCCAAACCCAATATATATATATATATATATATATATATATATATATATATATATATAGATAGAGAGAGAGAGAGAGAGAAAGAGAGAGAGAGAGAGAGAGAGAGAGAAATAAAATATAAACGTACCTGATACATAAATAAGCAATAAAAATCGTATTTTAATACAGGAAAACTACCTAAGTAAATTTGAATAAGTCGGGAGGGGGACTTATCGACCGAAACGAATTCGAATTATAAATATCATTTGTTATTTGTTATAAATAAATAATAAAACGGAAGAAAAATCGTAAATGAAAAACAATTGATTCATATTTACGCTAAGAATTCGTGCACAATTTATTATCCTTTTACAATTCTAAAACTTCTAAGGTTTATTCGCATGCGATTGTTCTAATAAATTAAATAAAACATTGGATTCAGCGGCCATATTGGAATTCATTAAAAAAAACCTGACCATTCCATTCTACGAGTATTAACAATTTTTATTCAGTTACGCTCACGGAGTATCGCATTAGATGTTGGTCTATTGCCAATAAGAATATTCTTGATTTTCTAAGTACAATTGCGATAGTGAATATTCTAATAAATACAAACTCTTTCAAAAAATGTGTAACGTGAGCCGAGGTACGGATAACGGACGACGGCTTTTAATCTTTTCTTTTAAATCCGACTTCTGCTACTAAGCAAAACGGAAAATATCGATTGTGAAAAGAAAGGCGGTAAAAACAGAATTACCAACCAAAACGAATACACTTTTATATAAAATTCGGTGCGTGAAAATGTTTGTATATTTGCACGTATATGATTAACTCCTATACTCATGAACCGATCATTACGTATTTTAGGACACAGCTGCTAGAAGCAAGCCGGGGTAACTTAATTTCATGCAACGAGTAAAAGAGTTAAAATTCAGATGCTGATTTTTTTTTTTAATATTAACAGTAGGCATTAAATATTAATTACTAACTTTGCCTCAAATTTGAGTTTCTTTAGAGTATTTGAAAGAGTTTTAAGTGGCATAATATGAGTACAACGATCCATGTAAAATATAAAATATTTCGGATTTTAATTAAATCCTGGAACTATAGGCCCTGTCGGTGGGGCATTAGAATACGCCGACTGTCCCCCTGCAGAGGGTAAAAGTCCCTCAATGGGGGTCCTGGATATGACCTTAAACTATATCCAGTGGTGAGGCCCCAGCTTGTGGGCTTTGGGGAGTGTGGAGCCACCCTTTAATTACCATTGCTCCCAGGTCCACTCAGACCCGGAGCGGTAGTACCTGTTAGGGTCCCAACTATGGGTTAAATAGAAACTGACGTGAAAACAACAAATATATTCTATTAAAAAAAAATTTCTTTAAAATCTTTGGATTCGGCATTAAATAACCCGAAAAGGGTTGATAGGCCGTAAAACAAAAACAACCAACCAACCAACCAGCCAACCAACCTGGATCTATAATGTCTAATAAGATACCCATTTAACCAGATTCCCTAAATTTTAATTTCTTCTTAAGACCGCTTGAACTTACGTCCTTCATTGAAGACATTTTCTAGAATCAAAAACATGTAATCGATGTTTACCGAAATTAAAATAGTAATTTTTATACATCCAGTTTAGTAGCATTATAATTGGATTTTTAATCTTTATAGTGGACTTAAAAGTAGTGCAAAACTGTTCAAGCAAATTTATCAGTCGTATTATTCTACATTTAATCCATTCTTTGGTTTCTTCTAGTAGCATACTTAACATCGCCCGCCTAGCTTCTCACTGGATGATGACGTGCTTCTTGGTCACCCGCGCGACGAACGATGCATTGGAGGCACCTTTGTAAGAACCATCTGCCTTGCTGCCAGCAGTTTCACCGTTACTCTGGTACTGAGAGCGTCTAGCTCAAGGGAAACCAAAGGTGCAGTTTAAAATCATGCCCAAGACATGGTTAAGAATCAAATGACGAATAAATAAAATCAAAACAAACTTTGTTTTTACCTTCTGTTACTGCTGTTGTTGTTGATGATGTTCTTGCATTTTTGAAAATAGCGAAGCTTACGATTTACAACCGTAAAAAAGTTAAGAATCCAATAACGAAATAAACAAAAACAAAAAAAAACTTTGTTTTTTACTTTTGATGACTTTTGTTGTTGTTATTATTGTTTTGTTGTTGCTGTTGTGTTTTTAAAATACCGACGTTTGCGATTTTCAACTGACGGTCCGCAAGGTTAAGAACCATCGGCTTGATTGGTCGCGGTAGTAAAATCATATTTAAAATCATAGAAAGTTGGATACGGAACAAGTAAAGTACCGAAATAGCAGAGGAACAGGTTGGTTTCAGACCAGGGGAATGAACTAGAGACCAAATACTCAACCTAAAAATTATACTGTTTATTTTCATAGTACACGGAAGTCGAATTTCCAACCACGATATCAGTCCGAAGAAACTGGGCCATTTTGATGGATTTTTTTGCTGTTGGACTGATGTAAATGTTCTGGGTAGTTCGAGGAAGTCCACCTTGCCTCCTAGCTTTCACGAGGAGCAAGTTTATTGCTCGTTGTCTGAGGCGCCTTTACCGGAGAATACCGACGGGGCTACGCATGGCCAGAGTGATCCTTCTCTTGGAACGCTGGCCCATTTTTCAACCTTCCGACCTTGTACCTCATCCTCTCGCGGTGGGAGAGTAGTAAATACCGGTCTATGTACTTCGCACATACACAGAAACTGGAATAGAAATTAGAAACTCGAAGGTGGGCAAATCTACAGGAATAGATTATCTTCCAGCTGAACTTCTGAAGAAAGTGGACAACAACACCATTCAATGGTTTCACAAAATGTGTACAGCGATCTGGAAACAAAAAGAATGGCAATATAACTGGAGAACATCAATATTCGTCACACTTCCGAAAAGAATGCGACACTTGAATGCAGCAACAACTGATTAGCCACAGTAGTAAAACCATATTAAAAATCATAGCAAATCGAATGCGGAACAAGTTAAGTACTGAAATAGCAGAGGAACAGGCTAGTTTCAGACCAGGAAAAAGAATTAAAGACCAAATACTCAAATACTAAAATTGATATTTCTGAAGAGCAAGTAGGTAGGAGCAGATGTTTATCTCTGTTTCATAGATTATAGAAAAGTTTTTAACACAGTGGTACAAGAAGTCCATTAGAATGTGATGGCGGATATGGAATGCCTCATATAATTGATCCCATCAGAAATTTTTATATCTCTCAAAAACCAGCAATAACAACAACTCACAGAATGACAGATTTTTTTGAAATTGGCCAGGGTGTAAGGTAAGGCTGCATATTGTTACCCCCCCCACACCTTTTTGTATATATGCCGAAAAAATAATGCGAAAAGCACTCGAACATCATCCAATAGGAATCAAAATTGGTGGAAGAACAATCAACAGATTGAGATACGCTGATGATGTAGTTCTGATTTCAACATGTATTGCAGGAAATACAAGACCAACCAACCAAGATAAAAGTTGCTAGAAAGCAGCAGGAGTCTTCCTCAGCGTCAGCAAAACAAAGTTAATAAAAGTAACATAGGTACCAAATGATGAAAACCTAATTATTGGCAATCAAAAATGTTGAAAATGTAGATTTCAACTACCTGGGTGGCATTTCCACAAAGTAGATGACACCAACGTAGGGATTTTGTAATGACGAAGTCAGCAATGATTGCGCTAACCCATATCTGGAAAGACAGATGCATTTCACAACGCACAAACAAACGACTCCTGCAAGATTCGAAATTCTCAATAGCAACATACGGACTAGAATGTTGGGTCTTGAAGAAGGCTCGATTGCTGCTTTTGAATTGCGGTGCTGCCATAAATTTATTTGTGTAAGCTGGGTGGGCAACATACAAAAAAATCGGTTCTGGACAACATCAATGAAAGTAAATTGCGATTTTGGGAACATGTTGCCAGAATGAATGGCCTAACAAAATATTTGCATGTATATTTTTCCTGTTTATTAAAACATTTATGTATTAATATTTATACATACATAACGAACAAATAAATTGGTTTACATCCATAAACGTATATGTTTAACGTTTTTATTTTACACACGTCACTATGGACTTATGTATGTATTATGTGACCGTATATTTTACCTTATTCATATATATATATATATATATATATATGCGTGTATGTATATATATATATATATATATATATATATATATATATATATATATATATATATATGTATAATGAAAATATAATTAAAACATATAAAAAAATTAGATTAATTTTAATTTGTTAGTACAAACAACTTAATATGCTAGTTTTATAAAAAAAATTCCAATATTCAAAACGGTTGTGCCAGTATTTACACACAAATGAAATTATGTTTTCTATATTTTACTGTATTGTTTTAACTGTCTTGTCTAGAATAATAATAATAATAATAATAATAATAATAATAATAATAATAATAATAATAATAATAATAATATGCCTCAAACAGAACCAATTGTGATATATTAGTTCGACTCTCGATAATAACCCTAATTGTTCATATGTCTCGTTTGAGAAATGAATAGCGCACCCCTGCTATACACGCAACCTATGATGATTTCCGCATACAAAACGCATACATCTTAGAAAATTTGAACAAAATATTTAATAATGACATTTATTTGCGACTATCCGTCTCGATGGCTGCACATAACAATTAAAGTCAATACATCTAAGCGAAACACACTTGTTTTATTGCTTCCGTCTTTATCTTTTATTACAAAGAATCATAATCTGGAAAAACTGAAGAGTGTCGTTAGTAATGATGTTAGTTCATGCGCACCAAGCCTCTCCTTTTCTTAAAAGAAAAAACCTAGTTTAAAAATCTCAATGTCTTTAACAATTTAAGTGTATTGAACACTATATATATATATATATATATATATATATATATATATATATATATATATATATAAATAAAATTTTAGTCACTCAATAAATTTAAAAAATTGTGACGTGAAATGTTTAAATTTCAAATCCAAAGATTTTTATTATTCTATGTATCCTATAGGATTTCGATGTCTACCATAAACATTTCACGTCATATTTTTTTAAATTTATTGAATGGCTAAAATTTTATTTATTTGCTCTATCTTGTATATCGAGCAATTTTATTTAGGTGGGATAGTATTTTGTAAAGCTTATAATCACAGGTTTCCATGCCAGTTGATTGCTAGATAATTTTATTCTGAAGAATATATATATATATATATATATATATATATATATATATGTATATATATATGTGTGTGTGTATGTGTGTGTGTGTGTGTGGATTATATATATATATATATATATATATATATATATATATATACATATACATATACATAATCATATAAAATGAAAAAAGGGAAGATTTAAAACGTAAGAATCCATCTCAATGTTTTGCCCAACTATTAAGAGGGATTTATGAAGAGTTGAAAGAGTGGAAAGGGATGAAAAATTTTCTCTTCTAACACATTTAGCCACTTGTGATAAAACTCTCGTGACAGTTATATATCTTGAAATGTAAGTCTTCCTTTTTCAATTTTACATAATGTATGCCTTCCTATATATATATATATATATATATATATATATATATATATATATATATATATATATATATATATATATATAGTATCGGCCATAATATAAGGAACGGAAAAAAATTTACAATTATTCATGTATATTTAAAAAATTAGAGCATGGATTTTTCTTAAATGCTCAGAAAAAACAAATAGAACCAATGTATATAAACTAGTACCAAAAATAAAAAACAAAATTACGATTCAATATTGAGAAATATTTTAGTTTTAAATTATATCTGTGGATTTATCCTGGCCAAATGTTAAGGAAGTTTAATGCAAATGTTTAAAAAAATAAATTCATTCAATATTGAGTGAACATCCCTTTATTCTTTATGACCTCACTGCATCTTCGACCACAAGACTGGATTAGTTTCTTGCAAAATTCAGGATTTATCTTTTCCCACTCTTCCTTCAATAGATCCCACAAATGATTTTGATTTTGGGGATTCCTCGTCTGTGCTCTTTCTCCAATCATTTTTCAAACATTTTCTATCGGATTCAGATTCTATCTGATTAGGTGAAAGGCGTAAGCTCTCAATGACATGTTGTTGAAGGAGCTGCTTATAAGTCTCCGCATTAACCCTACCATAGATTCGAACTAGAGGGCCAACTCCTTCCGAGGATATCATACCCCACACCATTACACTTCCCCCTCCGAATTAAAGTGTCTTTTTAACACATTTGGAGGATAATCGTTCACCTGCTTTACGCCGTACATGCTTCTTTCCATCAGATCCAAACAAATTGAACTTGGATTCATCGCTGAAGTGAACCTTAGCCCATTGTTCATCAGTCCAGACGACATGCTCATGGGCAAACTTCAAACGGCTATTTTTGTTCTTCTTGGAGATCAAGGGTTTAGATACTGTCACCCTGGCATGCAATCCGGCAGCTGCTAACCGTCGAGAAACAGTTTTTCTAGATATATTTTTCCCAGTCTGTTCATTAAAATCACGAGAAATTGATGTTGCGGATTTGAATCGGTCACTAAGAGCCTGCCTTACCATAATCCTATCTTCTCTTTGAGACGTTTTAGGGGGTATGCCGGTTTTAGGGGATGCTTATAATGTATTTTTATTCTTATATCGAGCTATCACACGATGAACAACACTTTTTGATCTTCGAACGATATTAGAAATTGTTGAAATTGATTTCTTTTCTTTGTAATTGTCTAAAATATTTTTTTTTCTTGGAGAGACAGAGTTTTGCGATTCGGTGATGCCATTTTTCTTTGTTGTGCTTATCAGCAGTTCTAATATTAAAAACTAGCTATTTTTATGTAAAGTTTAGTTTCTTAAACATAAATTTTCTATTTCGTTCCTTAACTTTTGGCCAGGATAAATCCTAAGATATTATTTTAAACTAAAATATTTCTCAATATTGAATCATAATTTTTGGGGGGGGGGTACTAGTTTATACACATTGGTTCTATTTGTTTATTCTGAGTATTTCAGAAAAATCCATGCACTAATTTTTTAAAATATACATGAATAATTGTAAATTTTTTCCGTTCCTTATATTATGGCCGATACTGTATATATATATATATATATATATATATATATATATATATATATATATATATATATATATATGTATGTATGTATGTATGTGTGTGTGTGCGTGCGTTAGTGTGTGTGTATGTGATAGTGTTCAAATAGATAGAAAATATCTTATTTTAACCATGCGTTACTATCAAGGCCGAATTAAAAAAAGAGGTGCACATTATTTGACGTCGCTAGTGTTCAGTAGAGTTGCATATAAATCATAGGCTATTTAGCACATCCGTAAATGTAAGTCTATTTACATAAAATAGAATAATTATAGGGATCGTTGTTTAATTGAGGTCATTTTCAGTAGAAAGGTACCCAAATTATATGTTGTTTGGGTCATTAATATTAAAGATAAATTTATTTTCTTAAATACTTATTAGAATAATTTACTCTGATGCGTTCAGTATAAAGAACCCCAACATCATGCTTCATTATAAAAAAGAAATTTAATATATAATATAATATATTAGCATAATATTTATTTGGAAATTTTACAGAAGGTTAGAAAATCATCGGTACCCTCGGTTTCAAATCCGATACAAGTAGACCTGTTAATGGTCCCAAAATATCTGATTCTTTTCAGTCTCTTGCTGAAGATGGCGACCACAAGTTGTCTTTTTTCGATCGCAATTTATTTATTTTATTATGGACTCATCGTGTTTATTTTCCTTTATGAATTGAAATGTGGCACTTAAAAATTAAATTATTTTTTTACTTTTTATTTATTTATTTTCTTTATTCATGAATTATACTATATTGTTTTATCTATATGTTTTCTAACTAGTTTTTTACGTTCTAATTTTTGCTTGCGTAGTTCGGACTGTATGTTGGATTTTCTTTATTTATTGCTATGTACTTTATGTGTCTACCATCTGGTTTTTTCAGTTTATTAGGAGTGTTTGCCTTCTGTGTATGCATGCCTTTAGGCATTCACTACGCACATTTAAACAGTTCTTATTGGAATGATGTCATCTAGTTGTGATGTCAACATTTTCTGATATGGAAGACTTTCACGATGTCTTGACTCTGTTTTAGTGAGTAACGTCATCACTTTTTAATCTAGTGTGCATAAAGACATCAACTTAATCTACTTACTAATATACTCGAATCGTAGGGTGCTAAAAAATTTTTCTTGGTGGATGACGTCATTTCGTGACGTAATCAATTGAACATTATTATCCTCATTTTAATTTTACTTTTAAGTAAATGAAAAAACGCTGCGAAAATAGTCGGCATCTCAATACTTTGTTCCTTAAGGAACATATTCTTTTATCTTTTACGAACAACATTTTCAGATGAGCTTTTAGTTTGTCAATCGCGGTTTGAATGTACTCAGAAACAAAACAGATGAACGATAGAGAAAAGGAGAAAGAGAAAAGAGAGAGAGAGAGGGGGAGAGAGAGACTGACAGAGCCATGGGAAACAAAAGGTTATATTTGCCAACCGTAAAAACACATCATCAATAAATAATTGCTTGTTTTAATTCTTGCTGAATTATTTGTAATGTTGATATAAATGACACACTTTTTGCTGTACCTAGGGATACTTTCTGAAAGGTTACCTGTGCTATGTGGATTTTGTTGTGAAACAATTGCTTCGATACCGCTCAACGCAACTTTCTCTGACTCGGCGTTATTTACATCTGATGTCAAGAAGAAATCCAACGAAACTGGCAGGGATTCTGAGAACAACAAAGGACTAATGCTATTTGCGAGTTTTTCTTTTCTTAGACTTGTTGCTATACCAAGTCTTTAGAATATAGTCTGTGCTACTATATTAGCCAAAGATAGGATGAAAGATGAGTCAATAAATGTAGGGATACTTATTTAAATGAGCCAGTGTTTGTCAGAGATGAATATAAATTATATCTAATTTGAGCCATTTGTAATTATAAATGTGGGATTTGAATAAATAAATATTTATGGGGACTATTTTTTTAAATTAATTTATTTATTTATTTGCGGACTGTTATCCTCATCTTCATAGTTGTTGTTTCGCGACGTTTCGGCCAACTATTCCTCTGGCCTTTGTTCAGGTGGTTAACCGTGATGGGATAGGAATGCTGAGTCTCTTTACTATATCCCCAGTTACTGTCTTCCATAGTTGTTGCCGTCTCACTACGTGGCGCATTGGATAGAGGCGTTTAATCTTTAAAGTTACGAGTGATCATTGTCTGAAAATAGCGGTTTCAATCCTACCCAAAGCAAGCCAGAGGATTAGTTGGCCAAAACTTGGTGAGACGACAACAACTATGGAAGGCAGTAATTACTGAGAATGCAATAAAGAGACCTAGCATTCCCATTCCATCGCAATTAATTACCTGGCGAAGACCAGAGGAATAGTTGGCCAAAACGTCGTGAAGCAACAACTATGAAGATGAGGACAACAGTCCGCAAATAGATAAATATACAAATTACTCATCTCAAATGATTCCAATAATAAAATATTATAGGAACTATTAATAGACAGGGCTAATATTCAGTTTAAGGTTTAATATGAATTATAGGTTATTTTAGCCATCCGTAAATATAAGTCTTACTTTTATAAAAGAAATAAATTGTAGGAATCATTGCTGAACTGAGCTAGTTTTTAGTAAAGAGTTATACAAATAATGAACAATTTATTTTCTTAAATATTTCTAGGGATAATAATTGACTGGGATAGTATTGAGTAGTAGTACATATAGCGAATACATGAGTTGTCCCACACATAAAGATATGAGCCCGTTTTAAATATATAAATACTTGTAGGGTCATTTTTTCACTCGGCTAGATTTAAGTAGAGACGCATATATTTGCTATACTCGTATATATATATATGTGTGTCTGTGTGTGTGTGTGTTTGCTATATATATATATATATATGTGTGTGTGTGTGTGTGTGTGTGTGTGTGTGTGTGTGTGTGACTGTGTGTGTGCTTTTGGTAAAATATATATTTTTCCAATTATATTTCCATGATCGTGTATAGCAATCTTTTTTGTTTAGAAGCTTAATGCATGTAAAACATAACAACAAAACATAAGAATAAAAGAATAGGAGTATAGTTACATTCCACGATTCCAATATTTATTTTTCATGCACAACAATTCCTTCAGCACCGAAAATTTAACATGCTGAGAGAGCTGATTTGCATGAACAATAAATATTTGGATCTTGGAATGTCACTATACTGTTATCAATAATATAAATCTCACCTATCTATTTAAATGTATGTATGTATGTATATGTGTATGTGTTATACCGGCCTTCCTTGAACAAAGGAATTTACACCGATTAGCACTATAAATAGCGCTAGTAATTCCAACACCGGTGAGAGAGATGCGACTGCACTTCAACTGCTAGCCGAGTGCCCAGCAGACATACACGTTTTCCTATCTTTGTACATTATTGTTAATACACTTTTTCCTTAACCGAACCTCGACTTGATTGTTCTTATTTTCACTATTGTTCCACGATACAACAGATTGACGACAAGGAATCGAAAGACCGTCACTGCAGAGAATTACCAAAAGTGATTGTAATAAAGATTTGTAAAATCTTTACGGCAGAACACCTTCATCATTTTAACAGATATTTGGATACGCAAGGATTAACAGTGAATTAATTTCTACGATAGTAATTTGGCGACGGGAAAAAACTTGCTACCAAAATCTACAGCGAAAAACAGGAATGTTGTCAATTATTTAATAATTGAACACAATAAGCAAGTCTTTTAGAAAGGGAAAAGGGGTTCATTTTTTCTTCATCAGAAGCCATTTTTCCTACGGTAAGAATTTTCTTCTGCAAAGTTAAATGTCCAAAACGAACTAGCAAATACCGTGTAAGCTTATCGTTATTTCGATAACATTTGGGATTTGAAAAGAAAACACGAAAAAGAGGCAGACCGTGAAAAATAATTATTCGCGTACGTCATTTGTGCTTAGCAAATACGTAAAGAATCAATTCATTTTTTGCAAAAGGCAAAGAGGGTAAAAAAAAAAATAAATAAAAGTTTCCCATACGAATTCGTCAGATATCTAAAGCGACGAATTTTATTTTTGCTACGTAAAAACGCGTGCAAATAAAAAAAAATGTTAAACAAATGTTATTTCGCTGGATTGTTTCTAGTAAGACTAAAAATATAGTGTAACATATAACATTGAGTTAAGTTACAAAAGGACTGTTAAACTGTGGTTTTTCAAAGAAAAGAATTGAGAAAGAAAACTTGGTTTATTTTTTTTACTAGGGAATATTTCTTTAATACAAGCGTAAATTGTAAACTGAATTCGTATGATGGATACGAAATTCAAAGATTTACTGTTGAAATTGTTCCAATTCCAGACAGAGCAAACTCGCGTTGCAAAAGCAGCAAATTCAACAACAAGTAGAAAGAGAAGAGAGATTTAAACAAGCATCTGAAGAAAAAATGCTTCAACAACGGAAACGCTTCGAGGAAATATTGATGAAAACACAGGAGGAACAAAGAAAAATTCTGGGGGCGACACAGTTAACTAAAGCGGACGATAATCATAACACATTTTCTCAAACAGCTGTGTAGGCCGCTATTGAAAATTTCAATTATAATCCAGAAGACGATGTCACTTTCGTCCAGTACTATAGACGATATGAGGATATTTTTATATCAGATTGTAGTACCTGGTCAGACGCGAAAAAAGTTAGGCTTTTGCTAAGGAAACTGGGAACAGCCGAGCATACAAAGTTCGTGAATTTTATTCTCCCACAAAATACCAGTTAGTTGAGCTTCCACGAAACGGTTACACTACTTACAGAACTGCTTTCTGAAAAAACGTCTCTTTTCCATATGCGATATAAATGTATGAATGTTACTAGAAGAGACGAAGACGACTACACTACTTATGCAAGTATAGTGAACAAACATTGCGATGATTTTAACCTGGGGGAATTATCATCAAATAATTTTAAGTGTTAATATTTGTGCACGGGCTTGTCTTAAATAAAGACGCTGAAATCAGGCGTCGTGTTTTAAATAAACGCTAAAACGAACCGAATTTAAAACTACAAAACTTAGCGGAAGACTATGAACGGTTTATTGCGTTGAAACAAGAAAGTCGGTACATAGAGGAAAGTGGAGTGGTGCATGTTAAAAAGATCCATCAAAAGAAAAATTCCACTTCAAAAAATAACAAGAAAAAGAAACAGGGAAAAGATCCACCTCGACCATGTTGGAGGTGTGGAAATAAACATTGGTACAATGAGTGTCCCTACAAATTCAAACAACGCGACAACTGCCACCAGAAAGGGCATAAAGCATCGCATTGTAGAAAAAAATCTGGTAGAAAGACATCCATTAGATTTACGAAAATTGAACCTGAGGAACAAAATATCCGGAAATATGTACAGGTCAAAATGTTTACAAAGAAAGTAAGGCTACAGCTTGATAGTGGGTCTGACATTTCCATTATTAATGTACAGACATGGAAGATGCTTGGGAGACCCACTATGATTAAATCACATAAAACGGCGGAGAATTATTGACGAATATTTTTTCCAGAACAGGGCCGAAAAAGCAAGAATTTTGTCATGCGAAAATCAGACAACCTTTTTGGAACTGATCTGTTCGAAAAGTTTAGACTATGGGATCTGCCTTTAAGCTCATTTTACTAAAAGGTTGAGGATTTGAATGTGGAGGCAGAAAAACTTAAGAGGGAGGTAAAAGAGAATTCCCCCGACGTATTTTCAGGCGGTTTGGGAAGGTGTACAAAAGCGGTAGCAAAATTTGACGTAAAAGTAAGTGAACAGCCAGTGTTCAGAAAGATAAGAAATGTTCCATATGCCGCTATAGAACAGATAGACGGTTAATTAGAAAAACTGGAAAATATGGGTGTCATCGGAAAAATTGATCACAGTGAGTGGGCTGCACCAACGGTTTACATCAAAAAGAAGAGTAAGGAGATTCGGGTTTGCGCCGACTTCGCTACAGGCTTGAACAGAGCATTACAAGATCACCATTATCCTCTTCCGAGCCCTGAAGAGATATTTGCGAAACGGAGTGGAGGGAAATATTTTTCTAAAATTGACCTCAGTGACGCGTACTTACAAGTTCCAGTCGATGAGGAGTGTTCAAAGCTGCTATGTATTAATACCCATAAGGGGTTGTACAAGTTTAACAGACTTCCTTTTGGGGTCAAAGTCGCCCCTGCGATTTTTCAGCAAATTATGGACTTATGTTAAATGGGTTGAATTTCGCAGTAGGGTACCTGGGCGATGTGTTAATGAAAAGCGCTAGCAAAGAACAACACAAAGCTTGTGTAAACCAAGTATTCAAAAGGATCCAGGATTATGGATTTAAAGTAAAACAGGAAAAATGTACATTTTTCATGGAGAAAATAAAATACTTGGGGCAAATCATCGATAAACATGGAAGAAGGCCGGATCCAGATAGATCGAGTGCAATAAAGAATATGCCTGCTCCAGAAAATATTGCGTCTTTACAAAGTTTCTTAGGTTTGGCAAATTACTACAATGTATTTGTGCCATATATCCATAAACTAAGGTCGCCTTTAAATGAACTGTTAAGGAAAGATCAAAGATGGGTCTGAACGCAAGAGTGCGAAGAAGCATTTCGGGGAATTAAAGAGACTTTAACGTCTGACTTATTTCTGGCACATTATAATCCCAAGCGTGAAATTATAGTTGCAAGCGATGCCAGCTCCCATGGCATAGGAGCATGCATTTTACACAAAATGGATGATGGAAAAGTGAAACCCATAGCAGATTCATCCCGATCACTTTTGCCAGCCGAAAAGAACTACTCACAAATTGAAAAAGAGGCGCTAAGCATTATATTCACGGTAAAGAAATTTCATCGTTCCCTGCAAGGTAGGCAATTTCTGTTACGAACAGACCACAAAACATTATTAACGATTTTCGGATCGAAAAAGAGACTACCACAACATACGGCGAATAGACTCCAAAGATTAGGTACCATACTTCTGAATTACAATTTTCAAATGGAGTATCTACCATCTAAAAAATTTGGTCATGTAGACGGGTTATTGAGGTCAATACCTAAGCAGACAGAACCATTGGAGGATATGGTAATAGCAGCCATTCAATCGGAAGTTGAAGTAAAAAAAATACGTTACGTGACACAATAAGAGAACTCCCAGTAACGCTTGATGAGATTAAGAGTAAGGCAGAGGTGGACGAATTTATTATAAGCACGAAAGAAAGGATCAACAATAATGAACTGGATAAAGAAATTTATTCAATTTGCGATAACGTTCTGTTATATAACGACAGGGTCGTAATTCTTGCGACATTACAGAAAAGAATGCTCAAGGAATTCCATGTAGGACATCCAGGTATATCAAGAATGAAAAACCTTATGCGCTCTTTCGTTTATTGGCCAAACATGGATAAGGATATAGAAGAAAAAAACAGGGAGCGTAGAGGATGCGCATTAGCTATGAAAGCTCCTCCGACTCAATTCGGATTGTGGACAAAACCGGACCGACCTTGGTCTCGGATTCATTTAGATTTTGCAGGACCGCTAGATGGGTTCTACTATCTCATTGTTGTAGACAGCCTATCTAAATGGCCGAAAGTATTAAAATGTAAGAATCCCACATACGAGGTAATTATCAACTTCCTGTATGAACTTTTGCTAGGTTTGTAGTAGTAGACTGCTTTGTTACAGACAATGGAACGCAATTTACATCTACCGAATTTAAACATTTTTGCGAGGATCACCTAATCGAGCACATAACCATTCCGCCATACCACTCAAGAAGTAATGAGCAAGCAGAGAAATTCGTTGACATATTCAAGAAAGCTCTGAAAAAAGCTAGTGGGTCGCCGACGGATAAGTCAATCCAACAGTTTTTACAAGTCTACAAGGTCACTTCGAATGCAAACATCGAATTGTCGAAGACACCTGTTGAGGTTATGTTCGGACGCAAGGTTAGATCGAGTATTCACAAGTTGTTACAAAATCAGGATAGGCCAAACCTCAAAAAACCGATGACAAAAAACGGTATAAAGTTGGCGAAAGAACCTTCTACAAGATTCACAAAAATAATAAGATTTTCTGGGAGTTCGACATTGTTGAGAAACAAATAGGCAACATGGTCTACAAGACTTCGTGCACAAGCGTCACACTAACCAAATTCGGAAAAGATACTCGAACAGTGAGGTGACCAGATCGCCCGAGGAGGACATCATGGACACAGTTTTTGATACTTTTCAGGTGCCCATACCAGAGACAGCTCCGGAGAACAGAAGATAAAAAAGAAAACGGAAATCAGCAGAATGGATTAAGGTGAACCCAAAACAAAAACGTTACTAATCCCAGACGGGATATTTTCAAAGGGGGTGTTATGCCGGCCTTCCTTGAACAGAGGAATTTACATCGATTAGCACTATAAATAGCGCTAGTAATTTCAACACCGGTGAGAGAGATTCGACTGCACTTCAACTGCTAGCCGAGTGACAGCAGATATACACGCTTTCCTATCTTTGTACATTATTGTTAATACACTTTTTCCTTAACTGAACCTCGACTTGATTGTTCTTATATTTACTGTTGTTCTACGACACAACAGTGTGTATGTATGTATGTATGTATGTATGTATGTATGTATAAAACTTTTAACAAAGGCGAGGGATTTTCACGAGATCGGTATCGTTTTGAAGAACGACGTCACGTTTTTTTACGTCCGTTTTCTGCTTTGCGGTACGGGTTCCAGCTGCCTACCTACTACCAATTTTTTCTCAACAGACACCTTTAAACATTCGGGCAACGCTAGGCATCCAGACTCGTCTATAATATTAATCTCACCTGTCTGTTTAAATGTATGCATGTGTGTATGTATTTCTGCCTAAAACTTTCGACAGAGGCGACGGATTTCACAAGATCGGTATGGAAAAATTGGCTAAAAACATTAATTCCCTCGCACTCAACTGATCACATTTCTACCGAGAGGTGTCGCTTTTTCACCGATATTTTCGAAAGTCATCCCTTCTTTACGATTGACTAACCTTAAGTTTAACCTTTGTTACTTCCGGTTTAGCGATGGACGCAACAGCAAAGCCGTCACGCTCTTTTCCTCCGCAGTACGGGTTCGAGCCTGCCTGCCTACTACCAGTTTTATTTATTTATTCTTTTGCATATCATGCATCTCCAAATACCTGGGCAACGCCGGGCACCCAAACTAGTTATATATATATATATAATGATTTTCCACAGCCGAACCAGTGTCGCAGCCCACAAGAGCCAACAAAGCCAACAAACAGGAAGTCCAAGACTCGAGTTTCGCCTCATCAGTTAGACATATCTGTGCTCAGGATTTGAAACCCGAACCTCTTGCATGCTAGGCGAGCACTCTACCAACTGAGCAAACACGCCACACACACAAGAAAGTCTATTAACTACACAGATCAAGCAACCCGCGGCACAGATCCGATAGTGGAAAGAACCTGCATCATATCGAACAAGGGACAAGGTATCAAACCAGCTTTAACCCAAGCCGACGTCTCACCAGTATGAATTTTATATACTTGAAAGGACGATGTCAGCCCAACAAACTAACCTAACGAGTAATCAATAGAATGTTCAGAAAGTGTAAGAGAATATATAATTATTTTCCACAGCCGAACCATTTTATTATCACGGGTGAATGTGACAGAAATGGTGGTTGTAAGATTCATAAGATAGTGGATAGTGGTTATCAGGGTAGATCTATTGAATTTGTATGGGGTATCTCTTGATATAAACCACCGATATTTAAATCCAGAGTGGAATTTCTGCAAATATATATATATATGTATATATATATATATATATATATATATAAAGAGAGTGAGAGAGAGAGAGAGAGAGAGAATAAATGACAAAAAGCTATATTCCCAAATTCCTGATGTTGACCATCTTATAATTTATTCCTTTAGTTCAGTTGACTTTTGTAATTATTGACAGTATCTGTTTCGTAGCGCAAAATCAATCACTTAAGAATTATATCAATCAGTGAATCTATTATGCCCTTAACTCATCAGAAGAAATAGCAACAGTCAATCCGTCAAAAGAAAAAGTGATTTGACATGATTAAAATCCGAAAATTGGAAGAGAAGCTGCATATTTCTTTAATATGTTTCCATAATACCATTTTGAATTTTATCAAACCCAATATATATATATATATATATATATATATATATATATATATATAACTAGTTCATTTACTCACATAAAATTAATATACGAAAGTATAAATTTATGCGTAAACTTTAAGTATTTACTTCAAAAGTGCTCAATACGTAGGTAGAGCTGGTTAGTTAGTTATAAAATATATATGGCGATCAAGCTACACTGAATATTCCGCGTTTCATCCACTCTAGAATTGTTCAGGCTTGATTCAGATTTCGCATAAGCCTGAAGAATCCTAGAGTGGATTAAACGCGGAATATTCAGTGTAGCTTAATCGCCATATATATTTTATAACTAACTATATATATATATATATATATATATATATATATATATATATACATATATATATATATATATATATATATATATATACATCTGTACATTAATGTTAGTTTTAATGCGTAAAATAGCAGTTAAAGTCGACTTCGCTTGCAAAGTTGTAATTTCTCTAAATTGTTACTCCCTAGCAACTATTCTAACCTTTTAGCAACTATTTTAAATTTTATTAATTAAAATTATTTATTATTAATTATTTATTTATTATTTTAATCTTTTAGCAACTATTTTAAAAAGACTCAAAAAAGTAGCCACAAAAAATGTAATCATTTAAGTTGCCTCGGACAGCTCTACGACCCTCCCTCTTGGAGAAGATAAAATGTGAAAAAATATAGACAGACACAGACAAACAGGTAGACATAGGTAATTTTAAAAATGAGATTATGTCTTCGTATTTATAAAAAAAAAATCTGGTTTTCATAAATAAATTCTACCAGGACTGTATGGTCGAGGTTTAGTGCTATTATAGATTCTCATAATTTTTATGTTATTTAGGCCATTCGCAACAATAAAAGTTTGATTTTCATAAATTAACACTTATTGGAATTATTTTATTACTGTATTCGTATACAGTAATAATATATAGAATTAATATATTTTTGGATCAACTGAAATGATAAAAGTTTGATTTTTATAAATAAAAAAAAAACTCATATGGATCATCATTGGACTGGATAAATGCTCATTGAATTGATAAAGATTATAAATTGCTTCGGCTATATGTACCCCAAAGAGACTGAATTGCATAAATGGATATTTTTTGGGATTATTGTTCGACTGGGGTAGTGTTATATCCAGATAGATATAAATTATAGGTTATTTTGGCCATCCATAAAAATTATTATGTTCGATTTCAACAAATATATCATTATGGGATTAAACTAGTTTTCGGTCAAGATAGATACAAACTACAAGTTATTTGGGCCATCCATAATTTGAAAAGTTCGAATATATTCCTGTATGGATCATTATTAAACAGGGAAATTATTGGTTAAGGGAAATACAAATAATAGGTTACTTGGGTTATCCGTAACTTTAAAAGCTAGTTGTTCATGAATAAACGCTGCTGAAGTATATTAGTCGAGTTTTAGCATCGCACTTAGAATTTATAGATTCTCATTGAAGGAAGTTAATGTCGCTTTTCTCATATCCGAGGAGAAGCTGATTTAACATAAGAACAACCAATTCTCTACCAGTTTATGCATTTCTGTGTTTCCATTGTCAACATCTTCAATTGTTGGCAAAATAAATTGATATCAAATCAGCAATAATGCACCGAGAGAATACCAAAATGAATAATAGATATGTAGAAAACAAAACTTATATCAAGTCTATCAACACTGACATTTAGTTGACACGTCCAACCGTCAACAAGGGAAACGGACTAATTAGTCTATGAATTATTTATGACACTAGCAAGCCTGGGACATTCGAGTGGCCATTGATTCTTTCAAAATGAAAACTGGATCTAAAGTTAAGGACATAAAAACCCTAAACATAAAAATAATCTGTCATCAATGGAAACGAAATAACAACCCCCTCCCCCTCCTCGCCGGAAATGATCTTTCAGATAATTATCCAGCGGACAACAAAGCATTATCTTAATCAGATATATAAAGATTTTTAATAATTTTTATTGTCTGGATTATTCTCCATGTTTCGGCCGATGTAACCTTCTTAAGCTGCGTCCTGTCGATCTCGGCAATCTTTTTCTCGAACTCAGATACTTGTGTTATATCATCGGTATCATAAAAGTCACCAAAACGGTGTATGTTCCTATTTACAATGCCTCCCCATGGAACAGAGTTAGACACCAGGGTCGTTTTTTTAACGTGGAGAAAAGGAAAAAAAAAATTAAAATTGTCTCAGTCGTGAAGAATTTCTCCTCCACTTACAGAGAACAAGAAATTGAAGTGCAGCATCTAAAGAATAGATGGTATTTATTTGCTCCCCCACCGAGCAAATTAGGCACAAGGCCAATTTTTAATGTGAGGAGTGAAGGGAAGGAGAAGGGAAAAAAGGGACCAGCTCCCGAGAGGTGGGAAATGGGAGCTGGTTAAAGGTCAGGTATGTGGGGTTTCCCCCACATCTGGTCTTTGCTTGCAGTATCTGCCGAAACAGATACTACACTTTGATCTTGTCCCGAAGGCCAAATTGTATGTTGTATAATCGTCTAAGTGTTGATATGCGTACTTGAGACGAAGGGTCCATCCTGATGTGTATACGTGTCACTAAGTGTCTGTTGTTGCTTCGTCACTATTTGAACCCTAGTATTAGGTTGTTGCTGTTTATTTATAATATATTCATATCTAATTGTTCATATGCGCGCGCGTGTGTGTGTGTGTGTGATGCATGTATTTTGGACATACCTTAACTTCATCTTGTTCTTGTAGGGGAGGCTTGGACGAATATTCAATCACTTCCAAGAACGCTGGTTGGTTTTATATACTTTTTATTTACTTTCCATGTGTCGATCGCAGAATAATAGAAAGTGAATATATTTGCTTGCGTGGTTTCTTCTAGGTTTCTATTTTCACATACATCAGCTCCCACCATAGTGAAGGGAGGACGACCTGTTAAACCGTCCGCTCTTCTTTATGTCTAAATTCCAACTCTCTGATCTCCAGCTAACCTGATCACGTGACTCAGATGGAAATCCGAGCAGCTGACCAGCCCTTCCGGTAAACGTCTACAATATGATTTATCATATTTTGACAGATTTTATAAATATTCTTCATGTTCATCTCCGTCCATCTCTCCAGTAAGATAGCTAGCTAGATAGAGAGACTAAGATAGATAGATAGATACAAAAATAGATAACTAAATAGATAGATCGACACTTTACTATTACATAACACTTGTACGAAATTTCGAACGAACTCCTTTATTTAACACACATGGGTTGATTGTTCTTGTCTCATGAGAAAATAGGTTACATCGGCCGGATTTTTGTAAGAATAACATCCAATATTTGAACAGTAGTCCAAATAATACAAGTGGTACAAAGTATGGATTCTGACCTAAAGAACTCAGAAATGTAATGAATCCATTTAAGTTTCATTTATTTATGACAACAGGATATTCTTTTCATTGTTTTGACTCTCGGGTATATATCCGACACAGTTAGACACAGTTTAGCAACTGAGAACCACCTGATTCTATATAAAAGCATATAAGATATCAACGGATACACACTCGAGAGACAAAACAATGAAAAGAATATGCTGTTGTCCTAGCCCTACTTATGACTATAAGACCAATTCTTGAAATCATTATGATTCTTAATAACTTATTGTAAGTTTCCCAAGCTCTTTTTAATACTAGCTTAATACTGTATAATAACCGTGCAGTGTCAATATCATTTACTTCACACAAATAATGTCGTGTGTCAATTTCACTGATTTATATTCGCACTGTTATCTTTGTTCTTCCTTCTGTTACTAACCTCTTTCGACAACATTGTGATTTAATCAAATTTCTTGAATTGTTCTAAAATAACAACTATTAATATAACTTGCCTATCTTTTGTTGTTCTGTTTATCGAACGATAATATTAAGTCACAGGCCATAGAGAATAAGCTTGGTCCCAAATTTCTTTAGAAGTATTTCTCATAGTCGACAGAAACTTTTCAGACGCCAAGCAAGTTGGTAATTTTAATTGTACTCTCGTGCATAACGGCTATTTCATTTAATTTTTTTTTTAAATAAATGATTAATATCTACATACAGAAAAGTACTGCGTGCTATACATTTGAAACGAAAACTTTAAATAACAAAACAGCAAGAAATTTGACGCTACTAATGATTATTCTTTGGAATAGTTAATATAAGAAAACAGTGAATATTTCGAAAATTATGTTATCGAAAGAAATTTTTCAGTTGATATAATAGGTGATCGATTAAAACAATTGGAATATCGAATTTGTTTTTAGAAGCCCAGACTGAATATAAGAGTAAATAACTAACTAGTCGGAAGCAACTTGCGTCATGTTGTATGCATTCCTACATAGGTTTAACTTCGAAAATTTGATCGAACAATATATCTAATATATAAAAGGCTATGTCTGTCTGCCGGTCTGTCTGTCTGTGAGTCTGTCTCCATATTTTCAAACTTCATCTCCTTCTCTAGAAGCCTTAAATGATTGGATTTTTACGAGCCGTTCTTTTATGAGTCTTTAACCGGTTAAAATTGTTTTTAAAAGATCAAAACAGGGTCGAAATTTAAAAAATTATTAAACATTTTTACATTCATCTTAGTTTATTTTACAATTTTTTATTTCTAATCGGTTTATATGCGTGTCACGCTGGTACATTGGTAACATCACCAGCTTTGAATGCTTCGGATTCGATTCTAGCTGATGGCAGCTAAATACTTATTTTACTTTTTAAATAATGACTCCATAATAATATATACGAAATCTGGCAAAATTAAAATATCATATTGAAGCGCATTTTACGCCCGATCACCGCCCCCGCTAGTATTAGATAACTTACATAAGCTGTTCCATTTTTCATACATGATTGAAGACGTTTTCTACTTCGTATTAAACAGAATATGCGAATGAAATCACATCACCATTTCACAGATAAGTAAAGAATTTGTGACACAAGAAGGAAGGAATACATGCCATTCAAAAGACTTTATAAAGTTAAGCGAAATAAAATTTTAAATAAGATTTATCCTAACTTACTCCCGTACTCAATGACATTAGACGGCTAAGGTGAACTTATTGTTAGGCCACATTTGTATTATGAAAGCAAACAAATGCGTTTGGATTTAAATTGGTATTTTGTTTGTGTTTCCTCACACACACATAATTACGTCACAAAAGGAGTGATCTCATAAAGGATGATGTCACTAAAATATGATGTCATCCATTAAAACAGAGATGGGGATAACAGTGCACAATGCATCACGCAACAAAATGTTGAGGTGATTTATCAAATCACACACACACACACACACACACATATATATATATATATATATATATATGTATATATATATATATATATATATGTATATATGTTAAAATGTTTTTGCTTGCCAGTAAGGGTATAATCCCAATAATTCCGACTATCTTACTCATAATTTACTGTTAGGACAATCAACCAATCCGAAGCTTCAAACATCATTTAAAAAAAAAATTGGATTCAATTCAGTTCGTTGTCAATCTCTGTCTTGAAACGACTGAATTGTGACTGCATTGATTCTTCGCCGCCATCTTTATTGCTAATAATTACTCAACAATCGAAATCGTGACTGCATTGATTCTTCGCCGATTTGATTTACTGCCGCCATCTTTATTCAACGTAATGTCTCAACAATATATATATATATATATATATATATATACATATATATATATATATATATATATATATATATATATATAGAGAGAGAGAGAGAGAGAGAGAGAGAGCGGGAAAGAGATAAAAAGATACAAAGAGAGATACAGGAAGAGAGTGATAGATCCTTAACATATATGAAGGGTTGGAGGACTTTTACTATGTTGTATAGCGGTGTATATATTAACATGTACGTTGCATGTTGAGTGTATATAGGTTGTATACTGGGTGTATGTAGGTTGTGTACTGGGTGTATATAGGTTGTATATAGATTGTATACTGGGTGTATATAGATTGTATACTGGGTGTGTATAGGTTGTATACTGGGTGTAGCGGTGTATTTACAGATAGAATGCATGTCTCTTAGATGCACATATAAAAGACAGCGTCCGTTGATCTTCTGTGTGAGTACGTGTGTGTGCATACACATTTAAATAACAGCTCGACAAAACATGAATACTCTATTACCGTTCAGTAAAGAACTACTGACCTCAGGATCGCGTATCGCAGTCACAATGGTGCATACCTTGTGTTCATTGGTTTCTTTTGTTCTCTGGCGGTTGGTACTTGACTTAAACATCACTCAGATTCACATATTAACAACAGGTACATACACCTAATGAACGTATACTGTAATGTCTATACTCTCACAGTAACTAAAAAAGGAAAACATATATACACAGAGTTTATATAGACTACTATTTTTTACACACTCTCAAAGCTGACAGAAAATAAGCACATATATGTGTGCATGTGTTTAGTGAATATAAAAATGTATGCTTTTTAAAAGTATATGTTCCTTCTAAAATAATTAAAATGGTTACGAAATATGAGCTCAATGAAAATACATTATCGCCTTCCGAGTATATATATTGTCTATTTACACTCCAGTTATCATTAAACATCAATTCACACTCATGATTTATATATATATCTATATATATATATATATATATATATATATATATATATATATATATATCAAATAAAAGATGAGGAATAAAGTTATATAAAACTTAATTAATAAGGAAGGAAGAGGTAAGGAAAAGAAGAAAACTTCTTTAGGCCATCGTATTTCGAAGCTAAATACTTCTCATCAGAAGATGCTAAACGCCAACATTATACAAATATAAAGCTATAAAATCAACAAAGACAATAAAGATTAAAGTGAAAATATCAAGTTGTGTATTTTCATGTACGGTGCAATTGTCTCGTGACCATTCGGAAAATTTCAAACATTGTCATGCGAAAATGTTTCCCAAAAACCTCTCTTAAGACGGGTTAAAACACTATGCATAAAAGAACACATTTCCAATCCTCATTTAAGACTTACCTACGCCCATTTTGTTTGTTTTTGTTTAATTATTTTCCGTTTGCCATGGAATCTATAATCGCCCTATGTTTGTATTTTTACATTTAAACTTATATTTCGACCAACTATCTATTTTAATGTTACACTAATACTCCGTGTGCTTTATAATTTAAGTTATTATTTATTTAATTGATTTAATTTCCAAATACTGAACTATACCTCGAAAATTTAGTTTAAAATTATACGTCAAAACTGTATTCTCTTCTATTTATGAAAGTTTCGTATCATCTGTTTACATTTACGATTGCATATATATATATATATATATATATATATATATATATATATATATATATATATATATATATATATATAGTTAAATGGAATTGTAGAAGCGGTACAATGCAGAAGTAACGAAAAGACACAAGCTGAAGCAGGTGAGAAATTTATTAATACAACTTATAAATACATGTGTATATATTCATATTTCATATACGCAGTATATTTATATTTGCACAGTGGTTACCTGGGAAAGTCGGTCTGGTGGTATGTCCGTGTAATATAATATTTCGAGAAAGATTTCTTCGTCAGATATTTGCTTGACCTTGACAAACGTATGACATGTATTTATAAGTTGTATTAATAAATTTCTCACCTGCTTCAGCTTGTGTCTTTCCGTTACTTCTGCATTGTGCGGCCTTCTACAATTCCATTTAACTACATACTATACAATGCTTCAAGCAAACTACACCCACCTCTTATATATATATATATATATATATATATATTACTTCATTATTTATTTTCTTTAAAAGGAATTGTAATTTTAAGTCAATCTAAAAAATATGAGTTAATATTAATTTTTATTCTATTCTAGTTATGTCAGTGATTTAAATTTTTTATTTAACTTTTTAATTTTTATCGTTATATAAGCGTTCTACTTTAAGTTCCATTTGTTTTTCTTTCTGTAAAGGAGATAATTCTGATTTTTAAAATTTTAATCAATTTGCCAATTTCTTGTTTAATATATTCATATTTTAATATTTTGAGTTTAGTATTTATTAATCATCCTTATAAGTCTAACTTTAAATTCACAATGCAAATCTCTGTTAAGTTTCTAATTTATTTTCTAAATTAAATTTTTTTGATTATATTCATTTTACTCCATCTTAGCTTGCCAGTCACAATAACTGTTAATTCTTTTCATTTTCTTGTACTGTTAAACTTACGTGGGCGTAATTTTATTATCCCTAACAATTGTTCAAACCACAAACTACTTCCTTTTCATCGATTAAGGTTATACTTTTTTTTATTTCCTGTATGTAAAGTTTAAGATCTACTTGATTATTTATTTCTTGTTATATTTTTTATTTTTAATAATAAATTTATGAAATTTAACTCTCAATATTTAGATTTGTCTTTTTCTATATGGAGGTTATCACTTATTAAGGCCCAGAAGCCACTCGGGGATAAGATTTATTGCGTGTACAGTAATCAATGGGATAGTGTTGTAGTATTCGTTAGTATTGAAAATTTGATAAAGTGTCATTACCTCAGGGGGCGGTTTATCAGGAATTTGTTAGTGTTGGACTTGAAGACATTTAAGTTGAAATCAGGTGGGAAACAGGCAAGCGGTACAGAGTTCCACAGGCGTACAGTTCTAAGAAAGAAGCTTTGTTCATGGAATCTGCGTTTTGATTTAGGCACAGATAAAGAATGGGGGAAATTATTGACTGTGGTTTCAGCTAGACGGGTATTTGTCGTGAAAGATTAGCGAGAGAGGACCAGAGATCGGAGCTCAGAGGAGCACTTGCCATGAAAATAAAGATAAAACAAAGATATGCCCGCAACGTCTCTTCTGTGGGAGAGAGGTTGCAGGGAAGAGAAAAGGGCATCCCCACTAAGCCACAAAGTCTATTTTGTACCCTGTCAAGGCAGGATAGGCTGTTTTTAGCAGCGCCTTCCCAGATGTGGTAGCAGTACTCCATCCTTGGACGTACTTGGCTTTTATATAGATAGAGAATTGTATCAGTAGTGAGATATCTTCTGGAGCGGTAGAAGGAGCCCACCATTTTCCCATCGACCTTGGAAACAGACTTGATGTACGTGTTCCATTTCAGATCAGGAGTAAAGGTCAAACCCAGAAGCTTATCAAAACATGGAGCCTCCCTAGACGAGAGCTACCCATTTCGATTGATGCCAGATGGGGATCAGAGCGTTTATGATGTAAAGATAGGAGCTTGGTTTTAGATGCATTAAAGTAACCAGCCACCTCTTACCCCACTGTACCACGCGCTCACGATCAGAGAGAGAGAGAACTTTGTCATTTACGGCCTTTGATGTGTTGCCATAGATGGTCGTTTCATCAGCATAGATGTCAACGAATGATTTAAGTATGTGTTTTTGGAGGTCATTGATGTAGATCAGGAAGAGAGTTGGGCCCAGGATCGACCCCCGGGGGACTCCAGCATTAATACTGTGGGATTTCTTCCCATCAACCACTACTCTTATGAGCCTATCAGAGAGAAATGATTTAATAATATAGAAAACATTTCCAGTTATACTGTAGCTGGAAATCTTGTGAAGCAAGCAGAGAAACCTCCGGCTTCAATTAGAATTATTTAGGTAGTCACAGTTTATTTTAACCTCCTCTCCGCTCTTATACCATTCCACTACCTAATATTAAAAAAAAAAATCATTTTTCAGACATATACCCTTGAAAAGTTAGTCTGAACGAAAAGTGCTTCGGGTGTATTTTAGCGATGTCGTTTTTAATCGACTTATTTATTTTACTGAATTGTACATTTGTTATATGTAACTTCCCTCATTTTTTTTCCTCGCCCCATTTTCCATCTTATTTTAGTCGACTGAATTTCCGCAATGGTTCATTTCTTTACAATATATATATATATAATATATATATATATATATATATATATATATATACATGTACACAAACATAGCCACACTGATGAGCTGTGAAACAGCGAAACAGTAGTGTATGTGACGTTTCTGAATTTTTGAGATGAGGATTGGTTATTTGTATTATTATTCATCGGACTACTGTTTCCATCATACTCAGCTCACTTCGTGGAAATAATAAAAAATGCTCCCATTCATTCCAACCAGATGGTGAGTCTAGACGTAATGAGTCTGTTCACGAAAGTACTCACTGATGAGACTCTGACTGTGATACGGGATAAACTGACATCGAATGCCTCACTGAAATAACGCACTTACATCTCAACGGACAATATAATGGAGATGTTGACCTTCTGTGTAGAAACTACATACTTCGTGATGAGATCTGATATATATCAGCAGGAAGAATGTCTGGCGATGGGGTCACCATTGTCCACAGTACTGGCCAATTCATACATGGAATACTTTAAGAAAATGGCATTAGGATCAACACCACTAAAGCCAACAATGTGGTTTCGATATGTAGATTACACATTCATACTCTGGCCCAATTAAGAAGATATTCAAACGTTACTATACCATGTGAACTCGATCCGTCCAACTATATATTTCACAATGGAAAATAAAAATAACAATAAATTATCGTTCCTAGATGTGCTGATAACTCGCACAAGTCAGGAATTTATGTCATGTGTATACCGAAAGCCAACTTTCACTGAACAGTATCTAAACCTCAACTCCCACCATCCATATAATGTAAAGAAAGGAATCGTCCGTTGCTTACAACACCGAGCAAAAGCAATATGTAGTAGCATCAGTGTATATCAAGAGGAAATGGACACCCTCCACCGAAACAACTATCCAGACAGCATGACATCAGCTCCCAGAAATCTGGACCAAACACAAAAGGGCACCACCCAGAAAGTCAAACAGTTTGTATACGATATATGAAGGGCTTGTCTGAAAACCTTCACAGAATCTATATTTATCTTCTCTATCTAAATTCTTGGGTTATCTGGCGTCACCCGGAAATACAAAGCTACCTCAGCGTAGTTCTAACGCTCCTCAATGGGGGATTACGTTACATATTTTTCTGCATGCTGCAAATGCGTCGTCAGTAAATACCCCCTTTAATCGGGCCTCAATCTGGTCTATCTTCTTTTGATCCTCTTCCTCCATTTCCATGTAGAGGATCAGTGCATCACCTTCTAGATATAAAGGTAGCAGACTCGCTGCATCATCCACCTGCTGAAGTTGTGCGACAAGTCTCACTTTTTTCAGCCACGCTACAACGTCTCTCTCGCCAGAGAACGGCTTGATAATATCACTGCTTATCCGCCCCTTCGCCATAGTCGTGTCGTAATAGCATGAAGCAAAATGTAGTAGGCAAAAAAAAAAAAAAATCAGGAACACAGATAGGAAATAGTCAGTATCGCCCACCTCTAGAAGAGAGGGGTTTCTTGTCTGTAATAATCGTGGAGAAAGAAGAAGGCAAAACAACAGAAAGAAAAAAAAACTCGCTTCTCGCAGACACGTGGTTCATCACAAAGAACAATCCAATCGCCAGAACCACCGACACACAATCTGCAGGACGCCCCTGACTGCTTTCCAGTGACCTGCCTTTATAGCGGCCGAGAATTATGTATTTGCATAATCGCGTGAGAGCAGACAGATTCTACGATAATTAAAACCAAATTGTCGGTCCACACACCAATTTCCCCGAGTCGGATCATTCTGCTGCGCAGATTCTAAGGTTTCGAACACCATACGATGCAGCACGGCGTCCCTTGCTTCATCATCCCAGCCCTTCGTTACTGAGCTTACTTACTTCTGAATATTCCACAAGCCACACGAAGCCAACCGCACACCGGAAAGTGTCCGAAAAGTCGACCACACAGGGAAAACATTGTTCATCGCGTAACAATGCTGAGAGCCTCTGGAATTGCATTTCCTCGCTTCCACCGCAGTTCACTGCGTTCCATCCTGACCGCCAATCCCAGCACCCGTGCATCGTCCTTCAACCGCTCCGGGTTCTTGCACTCCAATCCGAACTGCGCTAGGCGTTCTCTTACACGGGTCGCGGGCACCACGTCTTCGTTAACAAAAATTTCATCAATGTAAGCAGATGTTGTGCGGCTTACAACTTCTTCCTGATAATACATCGCTGACAATTGCTCTCATTATCAGGGGAGCCACATTCAAACTGAACCCCAAACGGGTCAGACAGTATTTTTACTGTCGATTTCCACAGTCTGGTATGGCCACAGTGTCTCATGGACCCGGACTTGCAGGTATGCTCTCCTGAGGTCCAGTAGAGGCACGTTATCATCTGTTTGTTACATTCGCGCAGCTTAGCCGCACAAGCATCTGCGTTGGCCGTAAACGCGTCTTCGTAATGATTTAGCTCCTGGTAGTCTATCACCAGGCGAACTTTGGCTTTGTTCTGCTGTATCACAGCCATCAGAGGAATTAGGCCTTGGGGGGGGGGTCTCAATTTATCCTCTGGGTACGGCACAAGCCAACCATTATCTATCCAGGTGCGGAGCTCCTGCGTGTACTCTTCACGGATTTCTGCCGGCACTGGGTATTCTGACACTCGATTGTGTAGCCTTTTAGGGGGTGGTCGTCAGACCACTTCCACGATGCGGTCCACCTTCAGTTTTGATGGTCAAAGGTGGCCGTGAAATCCGGTTCATTAATAGAAATGGCTGCGCATTTAATATTTTTTCCTGCCGCCCAGCCGCACTAATCCTGTAGGCTTGACAACGACACCTCCCAGTGCTTTTATGGCGTCGATCCCTAGAAGTAAGTCAAACCCCAACGGTTTGCCACGCACCACCAACATATCGATTCTGGCAGACACACCTTCATCAGTGGACACAGAGACCGCTTCAACACCGCAGCACGCATGGGGCATTCCACCAATCGTTTTTGCATTCACGTTCGTCTTTCTCCAAGATTGGCACCGGTCTGCATGTAAAATCGTCCTAGAGCATCCTCTGTCAATAAGCGCCAAACATCGCGTCCCGTGAACATGGATGCTTATCACCAGGAGCATCGTGTTCGCATCTTGGTGGGGAAGGAGACTGGCGCTTATGCGTCCTCTCCTTGCTCGTTTCCTGAGCAGTTCAGAGCCCAGTGTCCAATCTCACCGCAACGGTAACACCGTATTCCGCGTTTTCGACAGTAATTTGCAAGGTAGCCTTTAACATTGCATTTGAAACAGGTCACACTAACAGGAATATTCTGGGCCCTGCTGTTGTTAGGTGAGTGTGTGACCGCAACCACGTCCTGATTTTGTTTCCCAGTCGTCGTCAAAATTCTCGCTCTCGACATTAGCTCCCCAATGGCCATGGCTTTGATGTTTGGCACCTGTTGTAGGGCAATTGGGATGGCGTCAGGGAACACAGTGACGAAAGTCAATTTTGTGAATCTCTCTAAGCTATCTCTTGTGAATCCGGCTAATCCAATCAACTGCCTGATTTTGTTGGCGTAAACATCCACACGTTTGCCATCCCATCTAACCATAATTATTTTAACGCCTCACGCGAAAAGGTGGTTAAGGACTCTTATTTCTCTAGATTCTCGGCCCGTGTCGTCTAGACTTCTCTGAGTTTGTTACATGAAATCTGGTATGCTGAAAGCGAATATCGAAGCTGCAGGCAGGAAGAAAGACAAACAATTGTAGTCTATCTACAGAAGCTTAATTTTCACAAAATTATGTAAAAAAATGTTTTTACAATTCTCATTCAGATTTTGTAAGTTCTTTTCAAAGTCTCAAATCGCTTCACAGACAGCGACAGACGGATAGATGCGGTGAGGAGTGGGCCCCTCTCCAGGGAACGGCGGGCTTATACAACCTGTTCTCCCCGAATTCAACAAGCAATGTTTAATTTTAGAGCGCATCGACCCGATGTGGGTGGGGTGGAAGTCTCCCCAGCCAATCAAATCACGTCAAGCCCCAACGATCTGAGACCCCATTCAAGACTAAAAATCCCATAACCTCGAGGTCATAAACCATCACTCAGCCAGTACAATATGTTCGTCTAACATCCTCGCAGTTTTTCCCAAATAACAAAATATCTCAGGTCTTCCAACAAAAAAAAAAAACAAAACAAAAAACAAATATATCCATTTTGACAGTGAATTATAATATATCTATATTTATCTTCTCTATCTAAATCCTTGGGTTATCTGGCGTCACCCGGAAATACAAAGCTACCTCAGCGTAGTTCTAACGCTCCTCAATGGGGGATTACGTTACATATTTTTCTGCATGCTGCAAATGCGTCGTCAGTAAATACCCCCTTTAATCGGGCCTCAATCTGGTCTATCTTCTTTTGATCCTCTTCCTCCATTTCCATGTAGAGGATCAGTGCATCACCTTCTAGATATAAAGGTAACAGACTCGCTGCATCATCCACCTGCTGAAGTTGTGCGACAAGTCTCACTTTTGTCAGCCACGCTACAACGTCTCTCTCGCCAGAGAACGGCTTGATAATATCACTGCTTATCCGCCCCTTCGCCATAGTCGTGCCGAAATAGCTTGAAGCAAAATGTAGTAGACAAAAAAAAAACATCAGGAACACAGATAGGAAATAGTCAGTATCGCCCACCTCTAGAAGAGAGGGGTTTCTTGTCTGTAATAACCGTGGAGAAAGAAGAAGACAAAAAAACAGAAAGAAAAAAAACTCGCTTCTCGTAGACACGTGGTTCGTCACAAAGAACAATCCAATCGCCAGAACCACCTACACACAATCTGCATGACGCCCCCTGACTGCTTTCAAGTGACCTGCCTTTATAGCGGCCGGTAATTATGTATTTGCATAATCGTGCAAGAGCAGACAGATTCTACGATAATTGCATGGGGTAAATGCTAATAAAACCCATGGACGCCATCTTGGAACTCTCTCTTCCGCTCGGGCTGGAACACAACCGACGCATCCGAGGTAAGCTCTCTATTTCTCCTCATTTCGGTTATTGCTTTCTGCTACAATATGTAATTCATATGACATCAGGACAGTATTCAAGAGTGATTCAACTCCCCTGAAACAGCTTGAGAGAGTCAAGCCCCCTACAGAAAAAATCATGACTAAGAACTGTGTATATGAAATCCCATGTAAAGTAGAAAACTATACAGAGGTAAAACGTGTCATCCATTGAAACAACATTGAAAAGCCGTAGTATGTGAAGAGACTGAAAAGAAAAGGGAAACCATCTACCATTATGGGACGAAGTACAAATTATAGACAGAGAGGAACAGTGGAGAGTAAGACGACTGAAAAAAATAGCACATATGCTGGGGAATAACGAACTGCTAAGTAGACCTAGTATAGAATGCAATACGATATGGGAACGAATAATTATAAACAATAGATAATATATGCAAGTAATAAGTAAAAACATTAATATATACAAGTAATAAGTAAAAACATTAATATATACAAGTAATAAGTAAAAACATTAATATATACAAGTAATAAGTAAACACATTAATATATACAAGTAATAAGTATAGAAATAGATATACATTAATATATAGTAATAATTACTAATAAATAGTGATATTTACAACTAGAAATAAAAAGTAAGTTTAAGGCTCCTAAAATTCGTACTAGAATTGTTCGCAAGGACCCGTGGCGCAGTGGTTAGAGTACTGGGAAAAATCAATTGTAAAAGTGATATTCTCTTGATGGTTGAAGGTTCAAGCCTCTCGGTGGTCGACAGAAATATACATTTGCGAATTACTGACGGAACAAAGGGTTCCGCTCGAAATTCAGTCCAAATTCCCGAGTTCGACAGAAACATTCCCGAGTTCGAAAAGAGACACGAAGAAGGTCGGAGGTTATATCGACCGAAACGTTGTGAAAATTACACTCAAAATGAGAACAGAACTCCGATGAATATTAATACAAAGTACTGTATGTGGATGACTATATATATATATATATATATATCAGAAGAAAGACGAGAAAAAAGAGAACCCTATCGCATTCAACAATACACATCTTGAAAATGACTTCCACCCTAAATATACGCATATATACATATTTCTGATATTACTGCTTATATATATATATATATATATATATATATATATATATAACATTTTCATCATTCAAATGTTTTTTACAAACACTTCTCCATTGCCAAAAGCGACCCTTCTTACAAGCTAGAAGGGCATACGCGGAACCTTCTTGATATTTGCATATTGGTCGTTGAAAAGGAAAGTTTATAAATGAACTATTATTTTCTTGTTATTTATTGAATGATCAAAATAATACGCATTAAATATTTCGCAACTCCCAAAACCGGCAAACAGCACGATTTTACTTTATTATGAAAAAAGATCTTTTCATAGATATTTTTCTTTCTTTCTGAAATTCTCCGTGTTGAAATATCAGATGACGTAAAGGTCTATTCTTTGTTTTTGCTTTGACAGATGTACGACTACTGTGAACTTTTGGCGATTCTTACCATGACAACCCCGACCCAAAATATAAATAAAATCAAATGTTATGCAGTGTGGCAAAGTAATATTTCTTGTTTTCGTGAAAACTAACAAGTTCTTTTTTTTAAGATTTCCACGAAATGAACAAATCATGTAGAGAGATTGTAATGTTATTTACTTGTTGAAGCATCGAACCCATCCATACCATGGGACTGAGAGTTGAATGTAAGATCTCAAGAGGGCGTTGTTTAGCAGTGGTATATATTGGGGAGTTTAGGCACCGAAAGCGCAGAACAGGAGCATTATGGTCCTATAGCATGCTGGAATGATTTGAATTGGATTTATAGAAAGGGTAATCAGTTAGAATTGGAGGAGACAAGATGTATAAAAGTGCAAGTGATATAACACTCTTTCTCTCTCGGCCGTCCTTTTCTCTTTTTCTCTTTCTCTCTCTCCTTTCACCCTCTTTCGCTCTATTCTCAAAGAATGCACCTAAAGTAAAATAAAATCTAATTTTGCTACAAATTACCTACGTTATTTATTGATAACCAACAACTAAGGCCAGACAGCAATATTGAATGCGGACCTGTTCAAAATTGTACTTTTACAGTTTAGGTTATAGAATTAAGAAATTAAAAAAAAATCATTAAATGTTTAAAACTAGAGTTAGATGTACCGGAAGTTGTGCCATGCCAGGAAGTGCCTAGCAGAGAAACGAGAGCGAGTACCCTCATTTGAATGTTCGCCATAAGGCGAATGTGCGTCGGCTTTCAAGGCTTTTCACGATCCCACGGTAGTGGTTGGGGAAATGCAGTTCATCTAGATGTATTTGCTGTAAGTTGTTGCAAAAAAATGAACAAAAGTCACAGAGCAAATAATGGAGTTAATAGTTGTTCCTGTTTATTTGTCATATGATTACAACTGTATTTACCTTTTTTCTATTATATCAATAACTCTATGGGAGTTGCTCGGGTAAGCTTCAAGCTCCGGTTCCACCGCATCTTTTGTAGAACCTTCTTAGCAACAAGGCGTTTTTCCTATGTGTACATATCTGCAAATGGAATTTACATGAACAAAGTTTCTTTCAAAGAACGTTCATAATTGTAAAAAAAAATTACCGCAGGAATGTTTCCATACAGAGAGCAACGTGGTCGTTTTAATGTCTAATGTCAACAAATATCTGTCATGTCGTCTTATGAATTAACCATAACAACTCTCAATTCTCTCATAGTAATTTTCTATCACCTAATTAAAAATATCACTAAGTTTTATCCCGGATTGATGTTTGGCCTTAATGTATCATGAAGTATAAAAAGGAAAATAGAAAGATCCAGGCATTTCTGTTGCTGCATCAGAACTACGAACACCTTTACAACTAGAGGTGATGACCAATTGAAACCAAAATAAAAAGGACATCACTATTCATTCGCTTTCTTTCAACAAGACGATTATGAGTCATCTTTTGGGGATAAAATAACTTTTTATCCAACGTTATAAAATCACCATCGCTGACGTGTCTCGTCGAGCAAAGGAGAATAATCGACCGACTAAATATGTCTTAAGACCATCTATCCAACAACTTTACGTCAACTCCGCAAGTGAAACATCTGAAAGACATGTTACTTTTATATTACAAAGAGAGTTTCTTTTGAGAAAGAAAAACATGAAGAAACGGATAATTCGTCTCGCTACGTTTGACTATACGTGTAATAAAGCTGATGGGTGGATATACCTGTTGTGCTAGGATCCACCTAATTAGCATACGGAGAGTGTCAACCATATAAATATGGTTGGTACCGTAAAGACAAGAGAGACCAAACGAGAGACTCGGCGGGAGACTCAGAGAGATACGAGAGCGAGAGTCGACGACGATCCATCCGACATTTTCTCCAGGGACGGTCTCCCCGTGACTATACCAATGGTCTGTATGTAAATATTGTATATGCTTTCTTGCTTTCAATATATCTGTTCTACTTTACTTTTGTGTTGTAGTTATTTATTTTCATGTGTTTAGTCGAGTTTCAACAATAACAACATTGTCAGTGTATATTTAACGAGTTTCTATTAACTTAAAACGTTCTGATATGTGATTCGTCTAGTGTATATTTATGAGAAGACATATAACATTAATGCTCCTCTTAACCGTGTTGTAATCTGTGATTGTGTAGTATTCTTTATTGTATGTTGATGTGTGTTTACATATATTAACAGTTTATCGACAGTTTATCGACAGTTTAGCGACAGGGTGTAAACAAGAGACGGGCATCGTTGCCAGTTAGAACACTAACAAAACACACACTTCTCATCTTCCATGCGTCCTGAAACTAAAAGTGCTTTTCTTCGAAAGTGAAAACGCTCAGGCATGAATTATATTTTGATAGAATCATTTAATCCTTACTGGGTTCCTTTTCAGAGTTGGCACGCTTTGTATGAGACAATATTTTGCTAAATTGCCCCCTTCTGACTTCGATAGGCATCCTGTCCAAAAACTCCGTTCGTTCTCTAACGTGTTGCGTATCGAACTGATCTCCCTCGTAACTAAAACTCTACGTCTCAAAATATATCTTTTCAATTACATCATAATTACGTCATCATTACGTAATTTTTTGTAGCCTAAATATCTTTGTCGGGGGATTTGTCACGTATCCTTGTTTATATTATTGTTAGCTTAAGTTCCTTCTATAAAATTAACATCAAATTAAAATTTTTGAAAACTATTAAATGTAGATATTTTAACTTAACATATATTTTCGCTTTGATAACATTCCATTCTGACATTGTATTTTTAGCATCATTATAATGGACCAGTATAATACTGTTTTCCGATAGACTAACAACATAACGTACAGTGTGCGATGTCCGCCAGTAAGTCAATTAAAATGGTAATCATTTACAAACTTGTAGCAAGGAGAAGTCTATTCATAACAGAATCATTCCCGTGTTTTTTCTTCTTTTTTTTTTTGAACGTTAGTTTGTATAAAACAACAGCCTCGAAATATCTAATATGAACTCAGCAACGAAACGTGAAGGACGTAATTTTAACTATTGATCCAAGTAAAAACATGCCGTTACTTTTTGGCAGATATATCCTAAACAAACACACAAAAGTACTAGTTTTCCTATATTTTTGTCCAACATAATATATAAAAATTTCCAACATAATATATAAAAATTTCCAACATAATATATAAAAATTTCCAACATAATATATAAAAATTCTAAAACTCTTTTCTTAAAGATGAAAATATCTGCATTAAAAAACAATTTTCTTTCTTTTCATCGTCCACATACAAAATATCATTTTTCTATAATAACAAGTTTGCATAACGTAGCATTAGTCATACCAGAGAGTATCCTATATCTTTACAAGGCCACATTTCGCACGGGCATGTAATATTGTTGCCACATCTTGGCTGGTGCATCTACCAATAGGCTCTAACTCTTAGACAGATGTCAAATAGAGACTAAAATCTAGTAATGACGTACTATCAGCTAAGTTCCAACCTCTGTCATATTGTCACAATGTTGCATTCCTATGCCTGTTTTACAAATACTTTAATAGAATGTGCTCTGATGAACATAGTATGTGTACCTACTCGACGTACATATTTCCGACCCTACAAGCAATACACTCCCGCCATTTTACTGTTAAGATCCCTAGATTCTGCTAGGCCTCCTGCTTTAATAGTCCCCCCGGACCGCTAAACTTTATAATTCCTTCCCTATTTCCCGCTTCTTTGATTGTACACAGCTGCAGATGTTTGAATGTACTGTGAAATGTACTCGTGCTAAATTCCTCACCGTTCTATATTCTATATTAGGCATGTTCCCAACTAGCAGCCCCTTACATTACACGTGGCTATATGCCTTGTTCGGAGAGAAGAAAAAATAGAATTGAGTTTAAATTATTTGTAGAAGATTGATATGTTAATAAACACCAATATTTTCGAATTGGGAATTGAATTGTTATTACCATCTATTATTGCAGTTTAAGTTATATCACTAAACTTGTTGCAGACAATGAGAGTGCTAATGGAGAAATAAATGTTGTTACAAAGAAAAAACGAGTCATGGTTCTTTCTTATCGTTTGTCTCCTTTGTGACTGAGGCTACAACTTGTTGGTTCCCTATTTGTTTCCGGACAACATTACATAGGCGTCGTGCAACACTTTTGCTGTTAAGGAGTTAGAACTAGGATTCGATCTACAAAAACAGAAAACGTAAATGAGTTCCACCATTTGTGATTACCGGTTTTGATTTCGCTGATGCTCTAGTTATGTTAACGGAAGAAATTGACCAGGCTCAAGAAATCCTAAATCTGTTCGAACAAGATACAAGATGAGTAGCTTTACATTAAAATACAAAGAAAACTGAAATGTAACCTTTAAATAAGGCACATACAATCGGGTTATAAGCACGTGATGGCACTAAATTTAAAGTTTTCGAAAGCTTCAAATATATTAGATCATTGATTGAGTGCACATAGGCAGATAGATAGAAAGATAGATAGATAGAGAGAGAGAGAGAGGGAGAGGGGGAGGTACATTGAGATAAAAAAATCACTTGAATGTCACAAATTGAAAAAAAAATATGGCCATCCACTGCTTTCAAAGCTGAATGCTAGATTCTTCGTTGGCATCGTTGAAACCGTCCTACTGCATGTTGCTGAGACATGGACGAAGAAATTAGATGGATGCTCAAGGTGGCTCTCAACATATCTTAGAAAAGCCACATCACCAACCAGCATCTACACAGAAATCTATCAGCAGTATCGTGAAAAGTACAACAGAAAAAGAGTCAAACGAGTCAGCAAACGTTCTCCAAATGCCTTCAAACGGTCATCTAAATCGAGATAGAAGAAGAGTCACGTTTGATAAACAAGCTACTACAGAACACAAGAATCGGGAATGCTGGAAGAGTCGTGTGGGTTCTATGGTGAAGCATCCTGAAAGACGACAGAAATGAAAGATGATGAAGTTTTCTTCATGTTTTTTTTTAACGTAAATCCATAACAGTTTAAGAGTAAATCTCACTCAAAACTTGAAATACTTTAATATTCTTCAAGAAACAAAATCGTCTCAGAAGAAATGTTACATACCGAGGACCGTGTTTGAATGAAAAAAAGTCAAGGGCCATCAGAACGGAATCAACAAGACCACGTAGCTTCCGGTCGGAGATTTTTTTTATTTCTATTTGGCTTGCAAAGCCACAAGCAGAAAAGACTTCTGTGTATGGGTGTTGTCCCCTATGGCAGGTAGCGCGCATCATGTAGTTAATGTGGCGAGACGAGCAATTCTGTCTACTTGTCTTTCTCTCTCACACAGTCTTTCTCTCTTACGCATACAAAAGTAACGCGTCTCTTATATTTCCTTACTGTTTTTTTTTATGTTTTTAAATGAATGTGTTTATGAATCAACATCGACGTCCGAGTGATTTGGTATCTAAAGATGATCAAGAATATAGGTTCAACGACAGCATTTCGGTTGTATAATGAATTATCCAGGTTTAACATGTAAAAAGCATAAAAACAACTTTAGTTTTAAACTCAGTATAGCATCAGTCATATCTCGTCACTTGAAAGCAATGTTCCAATGTTAGGTAGGGGAGCACACGAAATGTAACTAAATGAAGTGAGACGAGATATCCGTCTATATATCCGTCTGTTTATCTCTCATCACGCATATACAAGTAACCTGTCTCTCTGATGTTTCCTGTGATTTTTCTTCTCTTTCCAAATAAACCTTTTTACAAATCAACATCGATGTCCGAATAGTTTTGTATCCTGGTAAAAGCAAGAACCTGGGTTAACGACGACTACACGGTGGCATAAACCATTGTGCTAAATGAAAATATGGAACTAAAATAATAACGTTATTATTTAGAAAGCTATTCTTAACACAGGGGCGACTTTTTAACTACTCTTTACTTTAACGTAAACATTTAATAAACAAGTGATACCTTAAAAATTGAATTTAACTTGAAAATCGTATCTTTAAAATTAGCGTGACCCATAAACTGCACAAGCACCGAAACATAGGCCAGAGTAATATGGTGCGCAAACAACTGGGTTTACAAATGAAACAAATAGACGCAACTTCTTTCTTTCTAATTTAGTTTTAGCCTCTGTTTACTGCACTTTGTCTCGTGCGTATATTTACCCACTCTTCCAGCGTTTGTCTGAAGTCAGAACAGATATTTCATTTTTTATTAACAAGTGTTAACTTTTAAAAAAAATCTACGCTTTCAAGCGGTAATTCGATTTGGTGATGATGAGAAAATTATAAGCGAACGTTTCCGAACAGTCAGCGAAATCTCCAAGGTTTGCCAAAAAAGTGCGGGAAAGTCATCGAGAATAGACAGAGACAATAGAAATGAGTCAGAGGTCACGGAGAAGAGGTGAACAGTCAGTTAAACAAATTAACAATGTCTCAATGCCAATCAACTCATTCAACTAGCCGAGGTACCCGTCAAATCAGATTCTTCAAACCTTTCCTTTTTGCACGTCAGTTATATACTTATATAACAAAACATTGTTTTACTTTAAGGCGCAATAAAATAATTTAAGAATACGCATTCAGGTTCATGATGATGATCGATATCGAGAGCGTCTTCCAATTCCAGTTTTTTCTACAAAAACGCTTTTATTTATTTTTTTTTTTTTACTTAAAACGTTGGTAAACTTCATGTTATCTTTTCTGTAAGCATCGGATGTATTTCTAGAAAAAAAATCTGGTCAGAAATATATTGGGGAAAACAATGATAACAACAAACTCAACTGATTCATACAATATGAATTAATAAATATCGAAGAAAAAGAAAAACAATTTCAGATTTATTTATACGTAGCATAGGCACCGCCAAAAATGGCCGAAAAATCAAGTTGTTGTTGCTTTTACAACGAAATTACATTTATTAAAATCCATTATTTCTGAGTGACTTTTTTTTCCAGAAAGATAAAACCCTGAATTTTATCATATAGAAAACAGAATAATGTAAAACTTTTTCTACTATTTTTAATTAAATTTTAAATGTTAAATTTTCCCAAAAAGTTAACAATTGACATTTTTTGTCTTGCACAAAAAAACGTACATAAATATTTTTTAAAAAAGGTTTTTGAAATAATTCATTTATTTATTTGTTGACTAACTAAGATTTATGGTGATTTTCTATGAGAATATGCAAAAATATTATAATATAAGTACCTGGATTTCAAATAATTCCACTTATTCATATAGGCAACCAGTTACTTCGCGTCGATCTAGAGTCTAGATCGACACTGTTTACGTTTGTATTCGATAAAAAGCAAACTATGGAAGACCAAACAGGCCAAAAAAACTTATTTTTCAGTAACGAAAATTTCAATGTATTATTAACGCTGAAGCTGGCCAGTACCAGATGGGTGACCATTTGTATGAGTTTGGTTTTTAATGTGTATGTGTGTGGGGGCCAGGCTCCCCAAAATGAGGGGAGGGGCAATTTAAAGCAGAATAAAAAAAAATTATTTCAGCGCGTTTGGTCCACCGTAGTCGAAAGGCGGCAAACGTTTTCAAACGGGATCGAAAAAATGATGCTATTTTTAATACAAAGGGCACAATATTTATCGAATTTTCTTTTTGTATCGATTCTTCAAAGCATGCCCTGTTTAATAATGGTCATGCATTATTCGGCTCGCTAAAAAATAAAATTGTTAATTTATTTATCAAAGATTTTAAAATGGCTTTTTTCGTATAAATATTAAAAAAAAAAATTTTTTTGTTTTGCTTAACTTAAAATTAATTATTTTACTTAACATATTCACCGAATTTCACACTTCAAAACTCGAAAGCGGGATAATTAAACACAATCGAATTTCTGATATTCAGACGTCAAAATAAGGTATGCAAACAATTTTTTTTAAATCTATATTTCTGTCCCTTACAACAACACAATATGTTGTGTTCAGTTTCAGATGATTATTTTAAGCATATTTGTACCACCTCAAAACAAGGGGGAGTTTGTAAGTAAAAAAAAATATATAAATATCGTTTATGAAAAATAAGTACACTGTTATAAAGTTCATTTTTCTCTTAATAATCGCTGAAAATTTCGTATTGATCGGATAATTACCTGATTTTTGGTAGATTTTTAAAAAGACGGTCCGTCAAAAAGTACTTACCTGCCCCCCCCCCCCAGTTTTGGCGGTGCCTAACGTAACATCTTGACATGTTACAAGTGAATCTTCTCGACGGAGATAACTCCAATGTACCACACGTCCATAATAAGAAATGTTAAGCATAACCATCGCAAAAATTCGTATTTCAGAACCACCTTAAGAAGAATGACGTCTCACGTAAGGATTTGAATCGACGTCATACTATGAAGAGTTGAAGATGTATTACGTTAAAAAAAACTTATGTGCAAACCATTTAAGAAAGAAACAAGTGATCACTTACAATGACCTACTTTGTACTCTTAAAGAAGAAATAAGTGGCCGAAAAGTTACAGTATTTTCTCTTAAATTTTTAATGGCATTTTGTACTATTAACTAGAAAAACAAGCCTCGCAAGACGGTTAGTATTAATTCTCCGAACAGGATATTTTACACCAGTTTTATTCCTCCCTTTTAAAATAAAAATAAAGATATAATGATGCTACATCTTAGGTCTAGAATCTTCATTCGACTTTTGATCAAAATTATTATATGAAGTTGGTTCGAAGTAAAAATCAGTAATAAACACAAAACAAACTTAACACAGATCTGATATATTTAAATTTTCAGATGAGGGGGTGTGTACCCATTATATGGCTTTTTTAATTCCGTTTTCACCCCAAACAAGGCACAGTGCAAATCTGATTTAGGGGTTAATACCGGAGATATAAGTTGCAGGGATACTATGTACGGAGTTGAGCAGCTAGATGTCTGTTCACATTGCACTTAAACATATCAGTACAGTTTGGAAAGCAGAAACCCGGAAGGGAGTTCCAAAGTATTATCTGGGGAAGAAACTATTAGAGTAGAAGGCGTTCTTACATCTAGGGATCTCTACTGTGTAGAGGTGGGATCTTGCTGCTTGTCGGGTTTGTCAGGGGTATTTACGTCGAGGGGATACAACAGCTTGTAGTTCATCAGAGCATCCACCATTTAAATACTTGTAGAACAAGCAAAGGGATGCAACATTTCGTCAATGGGACACAGGCCGAAGCTTAGATGACAGTTCAGGACCTATTAGATTAGCGACTATCTTTTGAACCCTGTCCACGAGTGAAACACTAGTAGCCTATTAATAGATGCCTAATAATAACCTTTTAAATTAGTAAAAAATAATAATGATAAACTAATGAACTTGTGAATAATTCTGTATATATAAATATATAAATATATAAATATTTTCACACAACATTATATGAATATCTCTATCTCTACTATTATAGAAAAGGAACTTTGTCTCTGTGTGGAGCTGTGTGTGTGAGCTCGTTCCCTATGAACTCGAAAACAGATGGGTCGATTTTTATGAAAGTTCACACGAAGGTATTTTAGGTGCCTGGACTTGTTCTTAGATAGGATTTGTATTGGAATTTATTCGATAAGCATTGATAGTCGATAATCTAAATAATCCGTTCAAAGAAAGAACGGACGATTTTAACCAAAGTTAACACCTTACGCAGCCTAATATCACAAGTGCATTTGAGAAGTTTTTTTTTTTTTATCATACAAACCGAAAGGCCCAACATATGAAATTAACATCAGGTTCTTTGATATGACATGGGCGCGTTCGAAATGAATGTTTCTGCTTAAAGCACAATTGAACCATGATACTTGACTTTTGCATTTTAAACTTAAATTCAAACCATTACCATCGCACAAGCAGTAAGGCCAAGCATATAAAACCAACAGTAGGTTCTTTGATATGACAGGGCGCGTTCGAAATGAATGTTTATGTTTAGAGCACAATTGAAGCATGATACTTGACTTTTGCATTTTAAACTTTAATTCAAGCCATTACATAAAAAATAATTCATAAAATCAACAGTGGGTTCTCTACAGTGCAATGTAAACTACAATGTCTTGTGGAGTAAGTCATTGCGAGGAGGCATGCGAAGTTCCTCCCAGTACAACGAGATGGGTTCTCAATTACAGCAAGCAATCAATCGATTTGATTAGAAAATAGGCGATTTCACATATATCAATGACAATAAAAATACGGGAGTGTGAAACATTCGATGATCATCACTCAATCCCGGGTAACGTCGGGTCTCATTGCTAGTAAAGATATATAATCGATCTTTTATGCCTGAAATGATTTAAAACAATATTTCTCTAATGTGATTCTTTATCAGATTCTTCGTATTCATCTGTATTTATTTCTTTATATCCTCTTTCTCTTTCGTATTTGTGTATTATTAATGTTATTTTATAATAAATGAGAATTGCTCTTTAATGTTTTAAAAAATATTAGTAAACACTCTTTAAAAGCACAACCTGGTACGAAAGTATAAAATGCAAGTATGAATTTACCTACCTATTCTAAGATTCATTTATTAAAATAACACGTGTAGTGGTCCGAAAGTCTTGTTATAAAATGTGATTATGCATTTGTCTACGTATTCAAAGATTCATTTCTTAAAATAGCATACAGGGTGGTCCGAAAGACTTGTTATAAAATATGAATATAAATTTATCTACTTATTTAAAGATTCGTTTATTAAAATAGCACCTGGGTTAGTCCAAAAGTCTTGTTATAATATGTAATCTTTAATTTGTCTACGTATTCTAAGATTCATTTATTATAATAGCACACCGGGTTGTTCGAAAATTTTGTCATAAAATGTAAGAATGAATGTGTCTATTTATTCTAAAATCCATTTGTTGAAATAGCATGATAAAATGATTGCATTGAAATTTTTATTATATAAGATTAGCAATGAATTTAGACATCAATTAATCATGATTACCTTAATTTCAACTTTATTTTAAGACTTATTAATCTTTGTGTTATTTTATATTTTAGACATTTTATAGAATAATATTTTATAGAAAAAAATTAAGCAGTAGAATTTAATCAAAATTAGAATATGAATTCTAGATATAGGGTTTAGTAACATAGTATCGTGACTTTGATCTTCGAAAAAAAGTACATTAAAATGTTACCAAACTGCTCGATTTGTAGAATCCATATTATTTTACCGTTTCTGGAGGGGTATACGTTTTGCACACACACACACAGCCACACACACACACACACACACACACACACACACACACACACACACACACACACACACACACACACACACACAATGCCTGTGTATAATGTCTATACAATAACTGTTGCTTTCAACAAAACCTTCCTCAAATAATTACTCTGGGTTCAGACAGAGTTTCGAGGCCGAAGCATCATAACAACTAAACAAGAGCACTCCACCAGTATCTCACCAGTTTTCGTTGGAGTGTCGTCACCCTGTGAGGTTCCCACATATACGCCGATACAGATAGAATCTTGTCTTCATCGCATCTGGAACAAAAGATCTCAAGCCATTGCAATAGACGCAAGTCTCATTTCTTTTTGAATAAATGAGTTTTATTCAGTAACCATGGTTTTCTATGATCGAAGTGACGTCATCGTATCTAATTCTTAGATGATAGGGGTCTCTATTTTGCTATAGTTTTAGCTGCGATTTATTTTTATGTCGTCGGAAAAATCGGATCTTTTGGAGGTATCGGAATTGGTATCAGAATCGAAAGATTTGTGTCTAATTTCCGATGGCAAAACGATTCTTTTAAGTGTATTTTTATTTGATTTTGTTTAAAACAACATCTACCACTTCTGGCAGTAATAAAAAATAATTAGTATTCATGGACTTCAAACGACCAGTAAAACTAAAACCTACAGATCAGCACCCACACAAGTTACGTTTGAGATGTGTTTTTACAGTAATGTGGAAAAATAAAAACTCTAAAGGAATCGTAATCGGAATCGGTAATTGTATCGGAATGAGAAAATATTAAAATCCTTCCATCACTAATATATATATATATATATATATATATATATATATATATATATATATATATATATATATATATATATATATATATATATATACATATATATATATATATATATATGTAAACATTTATACGTCGCTGAGTTTATTTGTGAAAAAATGTGTGAATTTTTTTATATCATCGTCAGTTACTATTCCAAAAGTGTTTGTCTCAACCAAACTTTTTATTTAAAAAAAAAAAAAGTAAGCGTCTTTAATATATGTCGGTGGACTGTTTTTACATTTTGACTATACGTCGCTGAGTTTATTTGTGAAAAAATGTGTGAATTTGTTTATATCATCGTCAGTTACTATTCCAAAAGTGTTCGTCTCAACCAAACTTTTTATTTAAAAAAAAAAAAAAAATAAGCGTCTTTAATATATGTCAGTGGACTGTTTTTACATTTTGACTATACGTCGCTGAGTTTATTTGTGAAATAATGTGTGAATTTGTTTATATCATCGTCAGTTACTATTCCAAAAGTGTTTGTCTCAACAAATTTAAAAAAAAAAACAAACAAAGCGGGAGATCAGTACCCGCATTAAGCTGGTCTGCAGTTTGTCTTGTTGCTGGCTATTTTGCTCTTGCTTGTTGCTGGATGTCAACATTTTGAACCGAGAGAGAGATTTAGCTGTCGTACAAAGCTAAAACTCTGTAACACCATCTTTGTATAGATACTCCCTCAGGTATTTGTCTATTATAAAAAAAAGAAAAAGAAAAAAGTCCTGTGGCGATAAAAAAAGCTGTGACGTGTGTACGCCTGTAATGCTGGATGCATGTAACAATTATTCTGCCATCATTATATGTATCTATGTATGTATATGTGTATGTATATTTATATATGTATGTGTGTGTATATTTATATATGTACATGTGAGTTTATATGTATTTATATCTATGTGTATATGTATGTATATGTGTCTATGTGTATATATGTTTGTGTGTTTACATATATACATTTATAAATGTTTGTATGCATGTATGTGTGTATATGCATGTATGTGTATGTATGCAGGTGTGTATGTATATGTAGTTGTATGTGTGTATGTGTATTAATGCATATATATGGGTGTGTATGTATATGCAGGTAAGTGTATGTATATATATGTGCATATGTGTACGTATATGTATGTGTAAGTATATGTGTGTATGTATTTGTATATGTGGATGTATATGTATGTATATGTGTATGTATGAATGTGGGTATGTATATGTATGTTTGTGTATTATGCATTGTGTATGTATATGGGTATATATGAGCGTATGCTTATAGACATGTATGCATGCATGTATACATTTATATGTATGTATACCAATGATCGTCTTGTTTATGTTTGCATGTGTGTGTGTATGTATATGTATGTGTGCGTATTGTGTAATTTGTATGTACGCATGTATATGTATGTGTGCGTGTATATATATATGCATGTATAACAATGACCGTCTTTAGTGTCATGTCTGCTTGAGCATGTGAATTCGCTGGCAGGACTATATGTCATTTTTCGGGCTCATGAACTTTCAGTGTCTGAGGGAGTGGCACTCGTCTGACAAGACGTTGCAATCATCATATATATATATATATATATACATATAGATAGATATACATAGTTTAATATTTATATAGTTTTAAAATTAAAAATCTTGCAAGTCTCTTTTTCTCTATCTTTCTCTCTCTCTCTTTCTTTCTCTCTCTCTCTCTCTCTCTCTCTCTCTCTCTGTGGTTCAATCCTCGGATTTGGAGAGGTGCTAGTCTAGCGGCACTGATGAGTTTTAATACAATGAAACAGTACTGTATGTCGATGACTATAAATATATTTAAAGCTGCCCTCTTTGGGTAGAGCACTCTCGTAAATAATCCCACCCGCTACTTAATTGGCTGAAAACAAGCGAGGCTCGCTGTTTGCTTGTAAATAAGCGGTTTGAGCACTATAAAAGATGTGGGCAAATGTTTGTTTAAAATAGACATTTGTCGAGGTTATTTGCGGGCACCGCTCCCGCGGGTCCATGGGTACAACTGCCGACTACAAACGCGATGGTTTTAGGTTCAATTCTCAGCTTGGAAGAGGTGCTAGTCTAGCGGCACTGATGAGTTTTAATACAATGAAACAGTACTGTATGTCGATGACTACAAATATATATATATATATATATATATATATATATATATATATATATATATATATATATATATGTACTACACACGCGTGAACTGGCGGCCTCACGCATTTTATATACTGTCTCTGTGATAATTACAAATATTTTTCAACGACAATATCGAGGGAGAGGCGACATTTCGCGTTTGTTTCAGACAAATCAATACATTTAACCGAGACAAAATCGATTCTACTGCTTTGTTATCGGAAAAAAATCCCTATCACTGAATTTCTTTCATCTCAAATAATTTTGCTCCTTTCAAAGATTTGTCGCTGACAAAAACGAAAAGAAAACCAATGCAACAACAAAGAAAACTACTTATCAGTTTGTGTAGCAATGACTATTTTCAGTCAATGATGTCACGATATAAACACCAGTTTTAGACGCCTTGTTATTGCCGATAATTTTGAACTTCTTGTTATGTACGCTATAAACAGCCACTATCACTCACTAATTACATCATTACGTATACACAGAAGAAGCACCCTATATATATATATATATATATATATATATATATATATATATATATATATATATATATATATATATACTGGCGGTTCAGCTTGGTTTTACTCGGGCCCTATGTACTGTTCATAACGTTATGTGCATATATATATATATATATATATATATATATATATATATATATAAATTGACTCATGTCCAGGTAACCTACATCTAAAATTTTACATTTTAAATTGACGGAGGGTTTTGGTAGAGTCTGCAAAGGTCAACTCTTTCAACTTTGACCCCTTGGCAGCCACATCTTCGACCTCAAAACTGATTAAAAAGCTTGCCGCATGTCGTAATACCTTTTATATAAAATTTCAAATGTTTAAACCTAAAATTGGCTGAATAGTTTGCTAGACACCGGAAAGGCAAAATCCTTTTAACTTTGACCTTTTGGCAGCCAAATGTTCGGCCAAAAACCGATTAAAAAGCTTGCCATATGTCTGATTACACTTTACATAAAATTTCAAATGTTTTGACAAGAATTGGCTGAGTAATTTGGTAGAGACCGCAGAGGTCAATTCTTTTTAAAACTTTGATCCCAATTTTGACCTTTTAACATTTTTTTGTTTTGGGCTCAAATCAAATTAAAAATGTTAATCCATGTCCAAGTAACCAACATTTTAAATTTCAAGTGTTTAGACCCAAAATTAGCAGAGGAGTTTGGTAAAGTTTTCAGAGGTCAAATCATTGAACTTTGACCCTTTGTCAGCCAAATTTCTGGCCGATAACAGATTAAAAACATTTTTCCAAATCTCAATCTCCTTTATGTCAAATCTCCAGTCTGCAGACTGAAAGTTGACAGATAGTTTGGTGGGAAATGTATACACATAGTCACACACACAAATACACACAGACAATGTCACTTTTATATATAGATATATATATATATATACTATATGTACATACCCTGCGTTGCCAGGTAACAAAACATATTGCCAGGTGGAGGGTTTAGCCATATGTTATTTAAGATATACCAAATATCCTTAGTTGTTACGATATTCTTGAAAGTTGACCATATTTAGGATTTTCGAAAAGATAAATCATAGTCATCATCATCTATAAAAGTAAAACAAGGACATAAAATCTCATTGCTTAAAGGGAGATAACTCATAGCTTAAAGGGAGATAACTCATAGGTTAAATGAAAAATCCCTTCCGTGTTTAAACGCTGCAGGTGTTGGTTAAACTAAAACTTTAAAATAAATTAAATATAAATTAAAAATGTACAAACAGGCAGTCAACAAGTTTGAGGCTTTAAAGGGGTTCAGTCAGAGATTCCGCCAGAAGAGGCCAGCACTCTTGAAATCGGATCAATGGCATTGGCATTAGGGCAATGCACCAGTCCACAACTCCATCCTTGTCACAAGAGGAGCATCAAAGCAGTTCTTCATCCTCCCCGTAGTCCAGACCTTTTCTCCCTGTGACTTTTGGTTACTCCCTAAGCTTAACGAAACCCTCTAAGGTTGTCGTTATGAGACAATTGAGGAGACGAAAAAAGCTGTGACGAAGGTCATCGACATGTTCACACAAGAGGGCGTTTATGGGACCCCACCCCAGAAGTTGGTGGAACGGTACACCAAGTGCAGGAGATTACGTCGACAGGTATATGTGTACTATCAATAAAAGTGGCCATACGAAAAAAAGTCTAGGAATTCATTGAAGGCATTTCATATATATATAAATTCGTATTCCTGTCTGTCTATTTGTTTTGTTTTTGTTTGTTCCCAATGACATCATGGATGACGTCATATCATTGTAGATATATAAATATATAAATATAGATATGCTATATATATATATGCTTATATCATTTCATATTGATGTGTACTTCGACTCTAACGAAGACCAACCAACTGCCAGGCATGAATAGCAATCTTGCGTATTGGTTCACTTTTTTCAACAACATTGATCAGATCCACTGTTGTAGAATACATAAATTCTAATATCACATAGCATATTTCCTTTACTTTATATATTCACAACTATTCATTGCTGATAATTTATATGCAGTTAAAAATTTTTTTTTAATCATACTTCGTCAACTAAACTACTAAACATTTTCACTGATAAGAATAGATTACTTTCATACGTCTGTTCCCGCCAGATAATCATATGTTCAAAACAATTCCGTCAATAACATATTTTCATTTATTTTTCGTAAATGTGCTTAAGAAACAGCCATTCTTTCCGCATTTAAGATTTTAATATTTAATTGTTTCTAATGTTTAATTGTCTTTCATTGTTAGAAGATAATTACATTTATCTGTTCAAATTTTTTCAGCAGTTTCTTCTTAGTCACTATTTTATGTGACTCACATACACTAATGCATCAGATACTCATATTTTAATTCATTTGTGGGGAAAATTCAAAAAGGTTATTTATTAATATTTTTCTTACCATTTCTAGGGCAACGCCGAGAAACGGGTCCTGCCAGTATATATATACATATTTATATATACTAGAAAGGAGACCTGATGTTGCGCGGGATTGAATGATGATAAACGAATGTTTCACACTTCCATATTTGTACTGTCATCGAAATCGGTGAAATCGCCCATTTGTCAATAAAATTGATTGATTGCCTGCTCTAGTTAAGGACCTATCGCGCTGCACCGGAAGGAAGATTCACATGCCTCCCCTCAGTTACTTATTCAACAATACATTGTAGTCTATATTACACCGTAGAGAACGCCTTGTTGATTTTATGAAATTATTTTTATATATAACGTCATTGGCCATGTCCTCGAATGATTTGTGTCCCGCCTTTCATCGCATTTAGAACAAAAGCTCTCTCAATGCATAGGAATAAATCCAAGTCTCATTTCTTTTTGAACAAATGGGGTTTCTTCAGTAACCATGGTTTTCTATTGTTTCTCATCGTTAGAGGGTGGGGGGTCTCTATTTTTCTATAGTTTTAGCTGCCACTTATTTATTTCTCGTCGCCTTCATGAGAAATCTTCCCGTCCATATTTTTGAGGAATCAGAAGAAGACTTTATCTCTCTCTCTCTCTCTCTCTCTCTCTCTCTTTCACTCTCCCCCTTTTTGACTTCCTGAAACAGACTCCCACTAACTTGTATCAATCTTTCCTCTAATCGCGTTGCACGAATCGTTCTGTGACGTGGCGAACCACATCCACGCAATGTCAACGACCGCTCTGCCTGTTCAATTTCTCTAATTTTGTTATGATGCTTTTTTTATAAACAAACAACCTGCCCGTGCTAATAATTTCTAATCTAAAAACAATAAGCTTCAATTTATACTTATATATTGCACTGACCACAACTAGCTGTCTGTCTATTATCGTTCTATTATACGACATATATAGAAAGAGAATCTAAATGTATATATATAGAAAGAGCATGTACATAGAGAGGAGGATAGACAAGAAAATCAAAAAAGAACATATATGTATATATTATTATTATTTCATGCATCTACTTAATTTTTTATTTCCAATGTTTACTTAAACAGTGCTCAGTACGTAAGTAGAGCTAGGTAGTAAGTTTTAACAATATATAATATATAGCAAGTAAGCTAATTGTTTGATTGCGATAATTTTTTAAAAACTTACTTTCTCTCTCTCTCTTATATATATATATATAAATAAAAGAGAGAGATAGAGATAGAGAGAGAGAGAGAGAAAGACAGACAGACACACAGACAAACAGACAGACAGAGAATTAATTAATTACATTGAGCTTCTTAAATAAGAATTGGCATATATTTTAAGAAAATATATTTCTATAGAAATATATATATATATATATATATATATATATATATATATATATATATATATAGAGAGAGAGAGAGAGAGAGAGAGAGAGAATGTAGACAGATATTGTCTCTAGGGTCATTGCTGTTTCCGCCATTCTATTTAATTTATGGAAAATCATTGCGGTTTTTACTTTTACAACGTCATGTTGTTCTTGACTCTTGGAATCCTAAAAAAATAATGGCATTTCGAATATTCTTTTCTTAATCCAATAAAGCATTGTGCATTGTTGATAACGGTGCTCCCATCTGTTATTGACAGCCGCTAATTAAATGCGAATCGTACATACTAAAACTCATTAACACAGAAAGCAAAATTGCTCTTGACGAGTACTCAACAATATGACATAGAACAAAGCGGACCTCGCTCAACCCGCTTGCTTGTAGACGCTAAAGGACTAGATGGCGGGAATTAAGCATAGCTACACATGAGCAGACATTAGACAAACAGTTGATAGTCAAAGTAATCATGCCTCCTTCTTCAACATGACAGTAATAAACTGATAATGTCTGAGCCATTTCGTCCGGTACGCTGGTCCTTAGCAGAGCAACCAATAGTGGTCGGATCTGTCACTAAATGAGGTTAAGCTACCAGAACTTTGGTAGAAATTCAGAAGTAGTCGGCATCAGGATCTGTCTTTTTCTGGTCGTCTCTTCTTTTGCATGTGGCAGGCGTGAAACCAAAAAGCAATTGAGCGAGAGTAAGACTTTCATCTGCCAGTTCTTTGTATTTTGGTGGTTAAATCGCCACTGAGTTTGCATGCAACAGCTGAACCTTGCTGTTCTCTCTTTCACGGAAAAAATCTGGAATATTGCCGTTTAACTGTGACCAACGGGGAGGACTTCATTTACATCAGCCAATCTTAAAGCACGTCCGAATTAATTAACAACAGTAACAACACACGTTATCAGGAAACCACGCACTTTGATCAATAGTTCTATTACATGTGAATTTTTAATGTTTTCACGATTTCTGGGACACAACCAGAAGTTGAAAAGAGTCGCTTGTAACTTGTCAATGTGCAACTTATAAAGAAACTTTATAATTTTCTGTAATTGATTTACTAATAATTCTCTCCACGGGATAAAACACAACAAAAACATTAACACATAGATTTTTCGTTCGTTGCTTAGTTTGTATTGCGTACTCTCACACTTATCTATGTACGGCATATTTCATATGAGAGACTTCGTTATATGACAAATCATAGGATATCCTCGTTTTTCAGAATCAAATTTATACTATGTCATCACCGTCCTTATAAAAATCTGTACATATTTTTTTTCACACTTTCCTTTCAAATAATGAACACAGGTATTCATTGTATTAATCATTAGGTCGGTGCAAAAATAATGTCGTTTTTTAACGTCCATGTAAAAAAAAAGACATTATTTTTGCACCAACCTAATGAATCAGACTTTAAAATAATTCTACTTGGAGTTTCAAATCTGCTTTCCATTTGCTAACCTGTATTTGTGTAACCGACTTTCGTATCGTCATATCCATTCCTAGTCACCGCATTCGTATCATTATTCTTTCTTACCCCATGATTTACTCAATTTCAATTTGCACGCAAGTCATTATCAGTTATTGCTCATAGGTAATAACTACGGCTGTGACAACAGCATATTCTTTTCATTGTTTTGACTCTCGAGTATATATCCGTTAATATCTTATATGCTTTTATATAGACTGATGTGGTTACCAGTTGATTTACTGTGTCTTACTGTGTCAGATATATACTTGAGAGTCAAAACAATGATACGAATATTCTGTTGTCAGAGCCCTAGTAATAACACATACTATTCCCTGAAATTCCAATAATTAACCAAATGTAAACCAAATTTCCAGCACTCTTCATTCTTTAATAACCGTTGCGATTAAGTTTACTTTATCGTAACAACAGTTTACCGTTAATTTCTCGCTGGCAACGACCGTTATTATTCTCTAGAATTTGAGTAGCAATAAAGCAATAATTTGTGTGTTATTGATTAGCTTTCGTTGGTTATATACAGATGTTTCTGCAATCGGGGATTTTCCTTAAGAGTTTAAGATTTAATCGCTTTTTGATTGTCGTGCGTTGTACAGCCTCATTCTTTCAACTTTCACTAGTTCTTTTTTCAATTTGATTCTAATTTCACCAAGTTCTTTTTTTCATTTATTGGGGCATGTTCCTAATATTTCTATAATTACTTATACTAATTTACTCCACGTTCCTGATTTTTTTATTAGCATCCAGGTGCTTCCCGATTTGCAGTTGTTCTTATTGCGTTTGTTCGGTATTTTTGGTTTCTGTCCTTTCTGTAATGTTATGGAGCATTTATTTCATATTTTCCAGCCATTCGGTATTTTTCTTGCGATTTTGTCGCTTTTCCTATATTTTGCTCCAGTAGTGTTGAGTTTGGTTGTTCAGGTTTTTGTTCCATCTCCGTGTACATTTTGAAGAAAATGGTTTTCATCTATTCCTCTACTTTCTGTACTGTTCAAATATCATCTATTCCCTTTCTACTTGTATCCGTATTATCCTATTTGCTGCTTTTTATGGATCATATTCCCGCCATTTTCTGTTCATTTACATACTTTTTACGGCTTTAGTTTCGTTTAGGTAAATTTTTGTTTTCTGATTGTAGTTTCATTCTTATTAATTTTAGTCGTTGCATTTATTAAGTTGTCAGTGTCTGTGCCCTTTTTTCTGATTCTAATTTTGATTTCTTCATCCTTGATTCCTTAGAGATGGGAGTTTAGTTTTGTCTTGATCTATAAATCGTTTGGTGTTTCAACTTTTGATGTTTCTCCTTCAGTTAGTCCTGTGTTCTCGTAGTTACCGCCTCACTTTCAATGGTCATGTTTTGCCAATCTTCTACATGTGTTTTTATTTCCTAAGGAGTGTTTCTTGATCGATTACATCATTTATTCTTCGTTGGGTTTCTATTATTATTATTATTATTATTATTATTATTATTATTAGTAGTAGTAGTAGTAGTAGTAGTAGTATTAGTAGTGGTGGTGGTGGTAGAATATGTAATAGCAGTTTCTTCGCCAAGCCTAACTTTCACATCGCGTGATCAATCATCATCAAAATTAGTCAAAGTTTAATTTAGATTTGATTTAGTTTTGTTATAGCTAAACGTCAAAGGTTATAGTAACGGAAAAAGCGACATTTTAGCGATATTTTTATTTTTGTTCTCTTTGATTCGTGTATTGTTTCGATATTATTATTATTATTATTATTATTGTTGTTGTTGTTGTTGTTGTTTTTGTTGCGGTGGTGCTGGTGGTGTTGCTATTGTTATTGTTATTATTATGGTTATTATAACACTGGATAACAATTTTTTTTACTTTGTGGATGTTGCATAGATTTCTACAAGTGATTTAGGGTATTTTTGCACTGCTAAATCAGGAAATAGCATCTGTTTCTCTCCATCAGATCAGGTTTCTGTGCTAAGTTGATTTGAAAAAACTCAGACCGTGTGACAAAATTGATTACATTTTTGTGGCACTATCAGCTCATCTTTGTCAATACACATCTTCCTACATCATCATAGGTAAGGTTTTTAAATTAAAAAAAAATGTTTGTCCAACAATATATATTGATTACCTGATGGAAATATCGATTACTATAAACTGAATAGTGGAATGCTTAGCGGTAGGGAGGTCTCTCTTCGGAGTCCAATAGTTGTCAGTCATCACGACAGCGACCCAGCAACCCTGATACCTGGTCTCCATCTCTTTCAGGTCCTGATGTAATCTCTCCCCTTGCTCATCATTCAAGGAACCGGTCCATATGTGAAAATAGGTAATGCATATTGACGCTTATGTTGCAGCCAAGGTTTCTGAAAACAGTCAACATGTTGTTGGCAAGTGTTGCGTAGTTTCTGGCCTTATTATTGCCAAGAAAATTCTTCACTATCAGAACAAATGCCTTCCACGCTTCCAGTTCCACTTCGTTCATCGAGTTTTCGAACTCTGGATCCCTAATGAGCTGACGGATCTGAGGACCGTCAAAGATGCAAGCTTTCAACTTCCCCATGGGTAATCCTGGAAAATCCTGGCACAAGTAAGTGAAGCAGCTACCATACGTGTCGAGAGCCTTGGTAGACTGCTTGATCAAGCCGATTTTTTTGTGCAACGGTGAGAGTATTCTGTTTCTGTCCACCAGAGGGTCATTGATGACGCTACTTTCTTTGTAAGGTACCAGTTCCTTCCGCACAGGCCAGTTCTTCTTCGTGAAATGCTGAGCACGGTCCCTATTATCCCGCATGCACAAAAATACATGGATACTTGATGAAGCCAGACTATCGTCCCAACAAAAAGTTCACCATCTTCAGGTCAACACTAATAAACCAATTATGCTGATCATAACCAATTTTCTCCAGCACATACTTCACTGCTTCATATTTCTCTTTCAGTGTAGCCGAGTGAGCGATGGGTACAGAGGCAAAATTGTTGCCGTTGTGTTGTGGCACTACATCGTAGAGCCATAGTTGGTAGTTGTTTATGCACCCCTGCATGGCAAGGTGGTAATTTGGCTGTAGGCGGAAGGATACACAGAAGTGCAGCCCCATAATTCCCTTTCTTTATCGACCTCTTTCTGTCCGGACCGTCGTGAGGTAGCACGTATTTTCTGTCCCTCTGTAAATGAGAGGAGGGGGAGCACCCCACTCCTCTCATCATTAGTTTGGTTAGTTAGTTTAATTTTGAAGGTTATCACTTGTAAATTGTCTTTGTGTATATATTGTATACATTTTGTAGAATAAATAGTTAATTGTATTTCTCATATACGGCGGTTGTGTCGTGTTGTGTGTTTTTATGCTGCCTTAAGTGTTTGCGTTAAAAAACGAAGCGGTTCTGAAGAGGACGAAAGAAGATTTCAACCAGAATGCCACCAGGGTGAAGATGTCATCTTGAGAATGAAGGAGCCACACACCCTCATCCAACATCTCAGGTATGCTTTTCTTCTTGATACACAGAATCTAATGACTGGCCCATCTTCACATCATCATGGGACCGTTTCTAAGACATTTAGTTTAACACGTGAGGCCGGTCACACGCCAGTGACTGACTGATCGTGTTATAAATGATGCCCTTTTAAACAGGATATAATATTTTCCAACATGGAAATAATTTCGACCCTGCCAGGTTTAAGTCGATTACGGCACCATCTGTTATAAATGATGCCTTTAGATGAAAGATTGACTCTGAAAAAAAAAATACACAGCACAATCAAAGAAAATAGCCACTAGAGGAAAAATTAAAAAAAAAAGTAAGGTCCACGGTTTTAAAAACTGGAAGAACTGAAGATATATTTCAGGCCAAAGAAAAAAATGGTAGACCAATACTCACGCGCGCATAAACGCAAGAAAACGCACTCAGAACATTCAGAAACCTGAAAAAATTTGTTTTGCACCTACGAAGAAACAAAAAATTACATGCAAGAGATCGATTCAGAATTTTTTTAAAAAGTGTACCCTTCTTACATCTGCATACACAAAACTTAATCACATGAAAAAAAAAATAATCCTTCAACTGAAAAATAAAATGTGTTCCTCTACACAAAAAAACAGAGACAAAAAGTCTATTCAGTAAATGCAAATAGATAAATGTGTCTCTCTCAAGACATATATATCTATATGTGTGTGTGTGTATATGTATGTGCGCGCGCGCGTGTGTGTATGCATGTGTCTATTGCATGAAAGAAGAAAAGTAAAAAAAATCTTTCCAACACGATTCTCGAAAAAATAAATTTAAAAGAAAGAGAAAAAGAATACCTAACATTTTAATTTAATCTTTGTTTCAGGTTGAAAGAAAATATAGGACTTTTTTTTTACTTGGCAAATGTTAGAACCTTGTGAAATGTTACTGACGCTTTTAATTCAGATTTGAAAAACAAGGCCGATAGCCATTACGCGCGTGCTTTCGTGTAATTAATGAATGCGTGAATGTAGGATTGACATAAAATTCTTAAAGATAAACTAAAATGACCGAAAAATGGACTGAAATGACTTAAATAAATAAAAAGTAAATGACTTACAATGACTTTAATGAACTTAAGGATGAATTGAATGACCTTAAGAATGACTTGAATGCTTAAAAATAACTGGAATTCTTCAAAAACAACTTGAATTATCTGGAGAATAACTTGAATGACTTTGAGACTGTCTGGTTGTAAAGTGGGTGATCATTTTACATTAAATTAATACAGAAAAGAGACCCCCTCCACTTTATATAAAAAAAATTTTATGAAGGGAATTTGAAACGTTATATTAGCTATGTGGTCAAGGCAAAAGTTACAAACATAAGTACAGCATGTAGTAAGAACAGATACTACACTTTGATCTTGGCTAAAAGGCCAAGAAAATGGTATTTATTTGCTCCCCCACCGACCAAATTAGGCCCATGGCCGATTCTTAATGTGAGGAGTAAAGGGTAAATGGGGACCAGCTCCCCGGGGAGTAGGGGAACTGGATAGTGACAATTGGTATGAAGGGTTGACCCTACATTGACCAAGGTCTTATATGTGGGGTTTGTATATATTTTCTTCCCCACTGACCAACTCCCCGGGGAGTAGAGGAGCTGGGGAGCTGGATAGTGACAATTGATATGAAGGGTTTCCCATACATTGACCAAGGTCTTATATGTGGGGTTGGTATTTATTTGCACCCCCACCGAGCAAATTAGGCACAAGGCCTATTTTTAATGTGAGGAGTGAAGGGGAAATTTGGACCAGCTCCCCGGGGAGTAGAGGAGCTGGATAGCGACAATTGGTATGAAGAGTGCCCCTACATTGACAAAGGTCTCATATGTGGGGTTGGCCTCACATATGGTCTTTGCTTGCAGTATCTGCCGAAACAGATACTACACTTTGATCTTGACCAGAACGCCAAGAAAAGCGGTATTTATTTTCTCCCCCACCGAGCAAATTTGGCACAAGGCCGTTTTTTAAAGTTAGGAGTGAAGGGAAATGGGGACTAACTCCCCGGGGAGTAGGGGACCTGGATAGTGACAATTGGTATGAAGGGTTTCCCATACACTGACCCAGGTCTTATATGTGGGGGTTTCCCCACATATGGTCTTTGGTTGACAGTATCTACCGGAATAGATATAACACTTTGATCTTGGCCAAAAGGCAAAGAAAATTTTCAAAAGCATCTATTAACAACAGACCTTTGATCTTAACCAAAAAGGCTAAGCACAAAAGTGTTACGGACACACTGACCGACCGACCGACCGACCGACCGACCGCTCGACAAACCGACCGACCGCCGACCGATCGACGGAGTGACTTATAGAGTCGCTTGCACGCGACTAAAAATAGATGACTTGTTTCATGTTCTCTTTTTCAGGTGAGATCAACAATTAACGCTGAAACATAAGGGGACGTTTTGATTTGATTATGTTCTTTTCAGTATCAGCAGATTGTTCTTATTGATTTTTTGTCTGTTTAAAAAAAATGTTATTGGTAAAAATTTGGATTAGATAATATGAAAGATTTTGTGTGTGAGCGCCTTACAAAATTGATCAAAATAGGATTTTTTTTTTCTATTTTTTTAAACTCATAGTTCTAATGTCTAGCTGTCAATCATTAAAAAAATGACACACATGGGCATATGTGTTGATGACCCGTTTGAGTTCTGCTAATATGTAAAGCTATGGTGGGGGGGTTGTAGTAAAACTCTCGCTTCCTCCTTACCCCCCCCCATTTCTCCCCCTCTCTTGTTGTCTATCATTCTTTTATCCTTTAAATGTTTGAGGATGAGAGAGAATGACTTTTAAAATTGTCGAAGATTTTTTTGTTATTACGTAATGTGGAATGTTATTGTGGAATGTTAGTGAAGGCCTCGCTCCCCCCATACCCTCTCTTCTCTTGCTTTTTGGTGTTTGTATAACTAAATCCTCATGGCGGATTGCAAGAGAGCATATAATAACGAATTAAATTGGATTAAAAAAATTTACCAAGTTTAAAGAACAAAAGTAATTATAATTCCTTAAAATTACTTAAGTGATGTCTTCAATTGCTTTAATTTTAAAAAAGAGACAATTATTCAAACATAGCACTTAAAGTGCTTTTTTTTTGGAATCTTTTAATAATTTGCAAAAGCCAATTGTTACATGATTACGTGAATTTTTTTAAGAGTTCTCTGAAGTTTTAATAGTTTCTTTAAAGAAAAATTATGCTAATAATTTCTAAAGAAATATTATTTGACTAACGAAGGGGATTTTCCTAAATTCTTGAAGATAGTTGGGGAAGAATTATTCGAGCGAATTTATTAATTGAAGGTTTAGTTGAAATTGGACCGCATGATAAATGTCTCTGAGGTGTTGACTGAGGATTATTTTCGAAAAATTGAATTAATTCTTTAGAAGAAAATTTTTTTCATCGGTCTAATAGGATATCTCTTTCATTGAAACTTTAATTTTTTTTCAAGCTGTTAAGTTATACAGAACTGATCATTAACTAATATAACTCCCATGTGTGGCGGGAGTGGATTAATTCGAAATAATATTTGTGAGTGAATTTAAGAAGAGCGTTGCTCTTAAATAATAAACTAACTACTTTTAAAAAGAAAGTTAATTAACGTGAAAGTTTCTGAATTCGAAATTACCTTGATAATAGTCTATAAAAAGAAATTATCTTTAAGGATAAATTAAATGTACACTGAATTATCAAAACACTAATTACGAAATGAAAAAAAAACTTGGAATGGCTGAATTTCATTGTTAAGGGTAAATTGATTCCAAATGAATTTTCTACGATCTTTTAAGAAGATTTGTTTTTAATAATAAATGAATTACTTTGGAAAGAAGTTAACTAACTTAAATTCGGAATTTTTAATGATCCTTTGGTAAGTAAAATTGTTTTTCACGATGAACTAAATACTTAAATAATTTTTTAAATTTTGGAATGAAATTTTAATGATTTTTTTTGTAAAGAAAGTATTTTTGAAAAAAATACTTTTTAAATATACCCTGAAATTTGGGAAATGTTAATTATGAATAAAATAACTTAAAATGCGTTTGCATTGTGTAAACAAATTATAATCGTGACAGAGGTGCCCTGAAATGATTTGTTAATGTTTTTTTTTAAGAAAAAAAATGTTAACACCTTATTTCATTGATTTGATGTATATCTGGATTTTTGGTCGTTTATTTGGTGAAAATTTTCTTGCCTTAATCGGGTATTCTAACTCATGAGGGATGAGTGCCCTTCTTAAATTAATCCATGGATAATATTCTTGTAATTAGAAAAAAAACTTAATTAATAAATATTCCGTGGTTGATGGTTTCTATCGGTCGTTCGGTGGTGGACTCCTTGCTTTAATAGAATTAAATCGGATTAGGACCTCTGAAGGCCGAGGTTCAACTAAATCCGTATAAGTTGGCATGATAAGGTCACGTAACACCGACTTATTAAAATAAACTAAACTGGTTATTGAAGGAAGCAATACTCCCAGTAGTAATAGATGTTTTTAAATGTTTTTTGTCTATTACAAGATTAAAATTGATGTAGTTGTCGGCGCGAACATCAAAATCGAGATGAAGTCACGTAACTCCGGTTCATTCTAATAAACCAACTTATAAGTTGATGCAGAATAAATTGAAATATGTATAGATCGGTGTGATGAACTCACGTAAACTCCGGCTTGGTTAAAATACATTATACTGGTTGCTAAATAGAGCGTAAATCCAGTGACTGAAATCATGTGGACCTGTAGTGGTAAACTATGTTATGCTAAAAGGTTGAAATTCCTCTATCATTTTTCTTTACCTCGATGGAGAGAGAGGATGATTACCCTCCCTGGTATTTGAAGCAGTATACCAGCCGACCAGGAGCCTGGCGGAAAAAATAAATTGCTTCACTGAGTTCTTGACGGAACGAAGAGCATGGGGACATTGATCACTAACGGCCGGTTGAAGCACCATCTACGAAACATTAGGGACTTCTGAAATTTATGAATACTCATACATTTCAGAATACATAGGGAGAGATGTGGCACTATATCGTAGTGGCATGGTTGGCAGTTGCTTATGCACCCTCCCTCTGTATGGTAATTTGGCTGTAGGCAGAAGGATACACAGAAGTGCAGCCCCATAATTCCCTTTCTTGATCGACCTCTTTCTGTCCGGACCGTCATGGGGTGAGCCACACACCCACATCCATCTCAGGTATGCTTTTCTTCTTGATATTCAGACGCTATTGACTGGCCCATCGTCACATCATCTGTTGTGTTATGGTGTAACAACACATTTCAGTGATAACTTTCTGCTATCAATGAACAGTCTCCAATCTTTGGGTTCGTACTGTGTTTCGTACTGTTTCACCCCAAGCTTGAGCAGAAACTGTTCAATATCTACACAGTACACCAAGTCCTTTTCTTCAGAGAAAAAACGGAGATATTCTTTATACCTGTTGCGAAAGAATGTGATGCTAGCACTGCCAGAAAGAAGTTTTTCCCTTCAATCTGGATGCCAGCAGTTCAGCAGATTTCTTTGACAAGTTGAGGTCGCGAACTAGATCATTCAACTCTTTTTGGAAAAATGGATGTTGCCATCATTTTCAGAAACCACTTCTTCTTCTTTTTCTTTTTCTTTTTCTTCTTCTTCTTCTTCTTCTTCTTCTTCTTCTTCTTTATGTCCTTTAAAACTAGATGTATCTTCGACACTAATTTCCTGAAGTTCTCTGAAGATAGGCACTGGAATTTCATCACAATGAACTACAGGACAACATGCTGATTGAAGATCAGTATACTTGAAGCTGCCCCGATTCTTTCTGTTGATCCTCGTCAAGTCAACAGCGCAAATCCTGGCCACCAAGTTTAATACTAAAATAAACATGGTAAGCAGGCCTTATGTAACTAGTTTCCTATTAGGAGCAATGGTGTAGTTTCCACATATGTAGCAGAGCACGTCAACCATAATTCTGGACGATCTTCTGAACGAAGCCATCTCATTCACCTGCAAACCAAAAATACACAGAAGATAAGAATACACACAAAAAGCAAAAGCATCAATTAACACGTTGCCATGACAATAATAAAAAAGGGTTGCCAGATTTCACACGCAACAAATTAAAATTTATAAAAAGAAAAAATTACATTAAAAGCGGAAGATTATAAAACTTATAAAAGTTAAACCAGTTCATAAATAATAATAATAATAATAATAATAATAATAATAATAATAATAATAATAAAACGTATTCCATACGGAATTTTACCCCACGAACTTCCTCTAAAATGCTCTACACATGCGTACATGTGAACAAAAACGTAAAAAGGCATATGGTCATATTTCAAAAACTTGATCTGACTGAGCAAAAAAAAAAATGTGATTTCTGGGTTCAGCACATCAGATTCACCCTTAATCAGTTGAAAAAACGCAGACAACAAATTTGTTGTTGACCAGTATAATTATTGTTGTCGTCGTCATCGTCGTTGTTGTTGTTGTTGTTGTTGTTGTTGTTGTTGTTGTTGTTGTTGTTGTTGTTGTTGTTGTTGTTGTTTCTTGTAGTCTTTATCCTTAAAAAACGCAATTGCTTTCTTATTTACACCGGATGTAAAAATATGTCTATTCTCAGAAAGAAATGGTTGCGTGTGAGTGAACCATGCAAATGTCCATAAAACTTTTTCAAAAGCAAATTTAATTATTTTGTACTTCGTGGTTTCTTTAAAGTATTCCGTCAAAATAGTAATTTTATTTTGAACAGCAATGACAATTATTATGCAAATGGCTGAAAAGGAAATTGTTTGCATCAGCAAGAAATTTTCTTTTGATCAGGTGAAATAAATTGATTATACTAAATTATATTTTAAATATATAGACAATGTGTACGCATGCACACAGATCAGGACGATGTCGGTGGCGAAATGGTAAACCATAAGAACTGACAACCTGGGTGTGCCAATTTCGTTTCACAGAACCATATTAATTTGTTTGAAATATAATTTAGTCTCCCAGATTTACGATTGTTCAAAAAATTCTAAATTCTAATCAGAGATTTAATGCTTTTTCACATGACGGTTAATCCTTATGTAATATAATGTCCTCATATATTTTGTAAAACGTCAAAAATACGTTTGAGAGGAAAGCGTACTTTCAAGAGTAGATCATTTTAGATATTTTTTCTCAAATGTTTTCCTTGTAATTAGTTTTCATAAACAAAATATGATTGATATGAAAAAGAAGAAAACAACGTAGGAAACATATTTATTCATACAATCGTTTCTGTCCATGCCCAAACATATTAAAATCGCCTATTGATAATTTTAAGGTATGTTTCAAATGCTTCCACAGTGAAAAATAAAATAAAATAAAACAAAACAGAACAAAAAAAAAGGAACAGAAAAAGTCAGAGACAGTAACTGGAGCGTTTACATAAAATTTACATTAAGCCAAAACCTTGTATTTTTCATAAAACAAAAGAAACAAAAAAAATAAAAATAATATTTTTGTTTCTTGTCTCATTTTAATAGTTTAAGCGATCTTCCGTTCTTTATCAATCCATGATAAAAACAAATAAAATATAATGGAACCATTGTGGAAAAAACAACTAAACATTTTATACTTTGTTCCAACCAGCAAACAAATCCACGCAAAGGTTTTCTATCAAACGACAAAAACAACATCAAAAAACATTATCATTTCTTAAGTGAACAAATACACTTGTTTATCATCGTAAATTACCAGTACGACAAAATTAACCAATAAAATTTTATTCCTAAACAAAATTGTTCTCAGTTTTTATTTTTATTTTGGAGTCTAGATTTTTTCTGCGAGTGTTAAATTTTAAAATCCATTATTTCTGTTTGGATGCATATGTTGATGCAAATTTTTATTTATATAAATACACTAGACTACCCGTGACCCGTTTGGTCAGTATGTTATATTAGCTATGGAATTCATGTATGAGCGTGACACTTGTGACGTAAAGAAAAAAGTTTTCTGAATAAAATAAAATACGCACAAATGCGCTTGAAACCAAATATCAACGTCATATTCGGAAAATAAACAAATATTTTACTTGTTTGACTTTATCACAAATATATTTCGATGATAGCCTTCATCTTCAGTGTGTTCTTTCTTTCTTTTTTCTTTTCTTCTTTCTTGCTATGTTGTTAATTTGGAGAAAGGGGTCTGTATAGAGCCGCGCGTTGTATCTGGTGGTTGTATTTTGAATTGTTTTAACTGTGCGCAAGTAACGCGAGAATGACGTCAAAGAATGAGAGTTCAATATAGAAACATTGTTTTAATTTGAATGAAATAAAATACGCATCAAATGCGCTTGAAACCAAATCACAACGTAATATTAGAAAAATAAACAAATATTTTACTTGTTTGAATTTATCACACATATACATTTCTATTTTAATAATGAAAAAAGAATATATATACAGATTTCTATGAGTCGTTCTGTTTATTATAATTGATTATTTTTGAAAAACAAATTACAGTTACTGAATTATAAGTGGCTGGCCAAACTTATAGGTAAATGTGCACTGAACAGATACCATAATACTTATTATAGTTAAATTCAAATTTCGATATATCTGCTTTTTTTTTACATCGTTCATTTCTGTATTACGCTTAAGTTATTTAAAACCCCACTCTTCCCATTTTAAATAATAATTTCGAAATAATAACGTTACTATTTCAGCATCCCAATTGTTCCTTTTTTTTCGCGTTTAAATTATCCAAATAAATAATTGTTAATACTGTCTACTTTTTTTTAAAATTGTTCATTTCTGTATCACGTTTAAGTTATTTTAAACCCATCTCTTCCCATGTTAAATAATAATTTCAAAATAATAACGTTAATATTTCAGTGCGCAGGTCAAAATCTGCAAAAGTAGCGATTTGTGTTTATTTGTTTACGTTGTTATGGGTTAATGTTTATGCGCGCATGTGCAACGGGATGTCGTAAACCGTAAAGTGGGTTACATACATCGTTACAAGGTCATTTGAGCTTTATAATTATATAGATTTAATGTTATGCGATGCAGGGTCTGTCTTATTGAATATTTATTTTTTTAATTACATTTTCACCCCAAACAAGGCAAATTGCCACTTTGGTGTAGGGGGCTACTATCAGGGGCAACAACTACTGGGGCACTATGTAGGGATTTTGGCAGCAAGATATCGGTTCACGTTACAGTTGAACTTCTGCACGTCAGTACTGTTGGGGAAGCAGGGACCTGGAATGGAATTCCAAAGTCTAGCGGTTCTGGGGAAGAAACTATTGGAGTAGAAAGATCTTTTACATCTAGGGATCTCTACAGTGTGGGGGTGGGATTTAGCAGCCTGTTTTGAGAGTATTAAGCGTTTTGTCTAATACTAATTTTATGACTATCAAATCTAAACCTGAAAGGTGATTTTGTCTCACCTATGTATTTATTATTTCGACATGTTGTGCAAAAGGTGCAATATATGATTTATATATATATATATATAAATATATATATATATGATAATTGTTGCTTTCTGTTTTTCTATCATACTTCAGGCTAATTAGACCTAAGAACTGGCAAGAAATATTATACCCTGGCTATGGGCAGCTGTTAAATAGCTTAGAATTACCAAGGGGTAATAAACGAATTGAACTATAAAACTCCGTTGTGTGCTTCTCGTATTAAAAATTTGGTTGCGACGCACGCACTATCCAATTAAGGATACTGGTGACAGGAACGACACGAGCAACACTATTACAGTTTTAATGTAGGGAAAATAAATGTTAAGAAAAATGAAACAATAAAATGTTAATAAATATTATTTGTCTTGTGAAATTATAATGGCCATTTAGAAAACTGTACAATCAAATATTGCATATGGGCTACATTTTGTCCACTAATGGTTTATTTGTTGAACTGAGAAATAATATAAAACATTTCCCCTTCCATCTCTCTCACTCCCCCCCCCTCTCTCTCTCTCTCTCTCTCTCTCTGCGTATGTGTTTATTTCTCTTGCTATTTGTCCAACCGTTTGTCTGTTCGTCTGTCCCTTTACCTTTCTTTTTGGTAATGCATGTACCGTTCACATTTCTTTTTCTATTTCCTTTCTCCTTCTCTTCCTTCTTCTCCTTAGCTCTTTTTCTCCCGCCCTCTCTCTATCTTGCACCATGTCTCTCTCTCTCCCCTCTCTCTTTTCAAGTACATATAATATACTTCTGAGTTACTTTTCAATTCATTCTTCCTCTCAGTCTGTCTATCGCTCTTCTCTTTCTCGTTCTTCTTCTGCTAATGCATATTGTGTACACATACATTAATTTCTTTTCATTTCCCCTACCTTCACCAGCTCTATTCCCCTTTTTATATAATATACATTACTTTCTCTGTTCTTTTCTTTCCCCCTTTCATCACCCTTTACCGTCTTTGTCTCCTCATACCATTTTCCCATTCCTTCCTCCTCCGCCCACCTCACTTACCTTCTCTTTCTCCCCACCTCTTCTTTTCTCATGAACGCATACGCAGGCACACAAGAATAAAGAAATAAAGATGAGGCTGGACTGGATGTAATGCCTGGAACGCACAGTTGGTTGCTTTCCAGTAATTGGATCTACCGTGTGTCTGAATGAGCGGTTTCAGCTAGCGTCACCAAGACCTTTAAGCTTTTAACTTGTCCACGATTTATTGCGTTTCTCTTCAATGTCGACTGTTTTCAACCAGAAAATGGTCAGAACAGAACTGACATAAATGCGCATGCACATTGCAATGTGACTTTAAACTTGCCCACAAACTACTCTGCAAAAGTTCGTAAAATGAGCAGCGGTCGATTTATAAAGCCCAGGAGCATTTTGGCAGGGTAAACTTCTAAAAAAGTGTCACCCATGCAATCGTTTGATAAAATCTACAATCCCTTGAGGAACATAACAATATTTGGTGCAAATAAATGTCAATTTATGTCTGATGGTCCATTAAGTTTTAATGATGAATAGTACTGTTCTCATTTCATTTTCTATTTCCTTTCTTCCTCTCCCCCTTCTATTCAGGTATTTTTTATGTCTTTCATTTATCACCGTTTAATGATACGGGGACACTTTAGTGATCGTCTCATCATTAAAAGGTTTGATGCTGACCTAAATATAACTTTCTCTTTTTCTTTTATCCTTGTGTTTATCTCGAAGATAAAAACTATACAAAACTATTCCTAGACAATTCCTGAAATGAAGTGGATATTCATAACCGAAATTAAGGCAATGCCAAAAGAGGAGTTTGTCAAAGGTATTTACAGTCCTTTTCATGTCGAATCAATGTGTACAAACTAAAAAACTGTTGGACATTTATGAGTAAAATTGGTGGATAAGTTAAGCATAAAATGAAGTTTGTATGGAATACGATTAGATTACAGAAAAATTACAGATTACAGATTAGATTACAAAAAATGACAGATTAGAGATTAGATTGCAAAAAAATTACAGATTACAGATTAGATTACGGAAAAATTACAGATTACAGATTAGATTACAGAAAAATTACAGATTACAGATTAGATTACAGAAAAATTACAGCTTACAGTTGAGATTAAAGAAAAAATACAGATTACAGATTAGATTATAGAGAAATTACAGATTACAGATTAGATTACAGAAAATTACAGATTACAGAAAAATTACAGATTACAGATTAGATTACAGAAAAATTACAGCTTACAGATTAGATTACAGAAAAATACAGATCACAGATTAGATTACAGAAAATTACAGATTACAGATTAGATTACAGAAAAATTACAGATTACAGATTAGATTACAGAAAAATTACAGATTACAGATTAGATTACAGAAAAAATACAGATTACAAATTAGATTACAGAAAAATTATAGATTACAGAAAAATTACAGATTACAGATTAGATTACAGAAAAATTACAGATTACAGACTAGATTACAGAAAAATTCTATGGATGGCATAATTTTAGTTCAACTCTTACAATATGTATAAACAAAATTCTAGAAAAATTCTATTATTTTCTGTGAAATAATGTCTCAAAAGTCAAGTCCTCATCTTACGATTTTTAAAATAAAGTCTTTTATTGTTTTGATTTTCACACTTTGACCTTTTTGTCTATGACCAAAATGTAGCATCCTTCATAATGCTACGCCTGGTCTATCTTTTCCTCGGTCAAAGAAGAAACAATCTTTTTAAACGAAGAAAAGAGTGCCACTTTTTGTGAAGCCTGATTTTTCCCACATTAAATACCGACCTTGTGTCTAACTTTGCCCTCGCGCTCCTTATATTGTGCGGAATAATAAGTTAACGTCCTTCAAGCTTACACCATGTACTTTTGCATATATAAAGTTAAGATGAAACTTGATCTATTTTGAAGCTATTATCTCAACCACATTAAGAAACGGCAAAAGATGGAAACGTGTTATCACTTACACTGTAAACAAAACTATTTTGCAAAATTAGTCTGTTACTTTTTTTGAAATCTTTAAAACTGTTTAGTAAATAAGTCGAAAAGTATGTATATTATTGTGGTACACTAATTAATTAATGCCTGTTGGGTTCCATGTTTGAATTAAATACCAGATCGAAACTTCGGAATGTCCAAATGTTATTTTTTAAACAAAAACTCTACATTCACAACAAGTCTATTAAAAACAAAAAATCCCAGTAATCATAAAGTTCATCTTTTTTTAGAAAGAAGGTTTAATGGTCATCCAATTTTGTCAACAAATGTTGAGCTTACTTGCCCTACATCCACAAAAATACTACATTCAGGCTGTTGTTTTGATCTTACTTAGATGATACCAAATTTGTTTTTAAACAGATTTTATTTACAATAAATAAATAAATAATAACAATAATATTGTAGCGAATGGGAAAATATTTGCTAATATTAAAAAACGAAAGAAAAAATGTTGCTTAGTATGGTCCTCTGAACCATCTGCTAACTGGTAGGCTACCCATTTAAAATAAAACAAATCATGTTGGAATGTAAGAATGGATGGTGCCTCCAATATGAAATTCTACAGTTCATGGAAAAACTTCGGACAAAATACATGTGGCGAACCGGCATCTTTGGGAGATCATTAGTATTAACAAACAAAACAGCCAATAAGCATTTACTCCACTAGCTAAGAGTCATTAAAATTTGAACTCAGAACCGTGTGTGCCTTGCCTATGCAAGAGGTATAAACTCGTACTAACCGCCTCAATAGATGCACAAACCAGTGACACACACCTACTTCTTACCAAATGCCATGTCATGTAATCTTCAATCGCATCTGATTTTGACTTTAAGCTGATGTTTAAAGTAGAAAAGTAGATTCCGACCAAAAACAGATCCAACTGCATAATCCTCACCAAGACGTGAAATCCACGCCATCATTCTCGCAACGGATAGAAAAAACATTCATTTATCTTTAGATAATTGCGGGTCTACATTGTAGATGACTAATGCTTCATTCAGGAGCATCGGGTGCTTGGCATCGATACTAGTAAAATTGTTGTGTTTTTAATGCAAACGGCTGCAATTGAAATATATTGTTTTGAAAACCAATCCTGTTACTTTTTCGACATAGTTTGGAAGAAAGTGCATAATTTGTCTGATGGATATCATCGAAAACTATGGAATTATCATCATCATCATCATCATCATCATTATTACTTTTTAGACACCTTGTCTAAATTAAAAATAAGTCTTGTTTTCGCAATTTTTTTGTGGAAGGAACCAGATTCGAACTTGGCACACTAAGTTTTCAGTTAATCACACGGAATCTGTCACTTCCCAATGTGTTCGTGCCAGTCCGGTATACGTTCTCGACAATCAATCTGACAGTGATTTTGTTGCTGTCGCGTTGAGGTGTTGTTCTGTTCAGCCTTAGGAGGTCTACCTTCCCACGCTTTACATTCTTTGTAAGTAGGGGTTAGTTTATTGCTAGTCTCTCGAGTCGCCTCTAATGGGGAATGTAGACAAGGTTGCTCGAGCATTTTTTGTAGGCCAAAGCGCACAAATCCTAATGCGTCAGTTTTCTAAAACTACTCCTGACCTTGTGTATAACATCCTGGAGAGGAGGTTATTAAAACACTATTACTTCTGTATATGAAGTCCACATTTTTATAATCCATTATATAAATTTCACCTGTCTATTTAAATGTATGTATGTATTATGTATTCTTCATATGTTTGTATGTCTCGCAAAATACTTTCGACAGAGGCTACTGATCCTGACAAGATCGGTATCATTTTGAAGTTCGACGTCTCGGACGACAAATATCGACAAATTGGACAAAAATATTAATATCTTTACCCTAAACTCGGCCGTTTTGTACAAGGAGGGATCGATTTTTTACGCCGACATTAGCAAGTCATCTTCGCCGTTGGATTGACTTTAGTTAATTTCAATGTTCTTGACTTCCGGTCGCGTCATGGAGACGTCGGCTAGGACGTCAGATTTTCTTTCACTTTCTTTTCGCGTCACGAGTTCGGGCCTGCTTGCCTACTACCATTTTCTTTAACACCTCTCTTCCTCTCTTCACCTTGACTGCCCACTGTTGTTTCCTTCCTCACGCTACTACCATTTTTTAACACCCCTCTCTACAGTCACGCGTTCGAACCTGCCTGCCTACTACCACTTTCCATTTCTTGTTCTCTTTCGGTGGGGGAGAGGTCCTTCACGACTGAGACAATTTTTTTACTTTTGTCCCTTTTTCCGCGTTAAAAAACGACCCTGGTGTCTAACTTTGTCCCGTGGGGAGGCATTGTAAATAGGTACTACCACTTTTTTTTTTGGCTCAATACACACCTTCAAACACCCGGGCAACGCCGAGCACCCAGGCTAGTATATTATAATGCTAAATTCAGGGACGCAGAGGAATATTTATTCTCTTCATTTTTTGAGAGAGGTGTATATGTTCTGTTATCATGAAACTATCTTGCCAGGTATTATTTATCTCCTCAGTTTCGTTATATATGTTTTTTTTTCTTTATAACGCTGTTACTTTTTATGCTTTCATCTGATGTCGCTAACGAGCCACAGACGATTTTACCTGTAATGCAGTTTAAAGAGATAACTAAAACGTCTGAAAACAAACAAACAAAAAAAAACGGCAGGTAAAGAAGCAGATGGATCGCCGTTGACCCTTAATCCGATGAACGTTTTAAACATTTTCTAGACGATTTCGTAGTGAATGGTCGCTCGTTTAATCTCCCTGTACAATGCAACTTTTCAGGAGATTAACGGATTTGGACGTAACTTATTAACTTATAGACATAAAGACTTAAACAAGAACCGGCATTCTTAAGATACATCCATGCAATCTGAGTATGTAGAGATTAAAATGTTATTTCAAACTTAAGTGTGTCAGATAAACGAAAATGTTAACTCATACACATTAACAAAAAATTATTTCTAAACGTAAGTTTGAAAGACAAATGAAAGTGGTATTCTCATCTTAAGTTGTACAGTCTAACGAAAATATTATTTCAAACTTAAGCGTGACAGTCAATTGAAAGTGTTATGTTATACTTAAGCGTGATAGATGTATGAAAATATTTTTTCAAACATAATCCTGACTGATTAAAAATGTTATTTAAAACTTAAGCGATACGGATCAACGAAAATACAATTCTAAACTGCCGCGTGACAGATTTACGAACATGATATTTATAACGCAAGCATGATAGACTTACAAACATGTTATTTAAAACACAAGCAAGGCAGACTAACAAATATACTATTTAAAACGCAAGCGTGACAGACTAAAAGATGCTATTAAAACGCAAGCATGGCAGACTAACAAATATGCTATTTAAAACGCAAGCGTGACAGACTAAAACATGCTATTTAAACGCAAGCATGGCAGACTAAAAAACATGCTATTTAAGACGCAAGCGTGACAGACTAAAACATGCTATTAAAACGCAAGCATGGCAGACTAAAAAACATGCTATTTAAGACGCAAGCGTGACAGACTAAAACATGCTATTAAAACGCAAGCATGGCAGACTAAAAAACATGCTATTTAAAACGCAAGCGTGACAAACTAAAATATGCTATTAAAATGCAAGCATGGCAGACTAAAAAACATGCTATTTAAAATGCAAGCGTGACAAACTAAAACATGCTATTTAAACGCAAGCATGGCAGACTAAAAAACATGCTATTTAAGACGCAAGCGTGACAAACTAAAACATGCTATTAAAACGCAAGCATGGCAGACTAAAAACATGCTATTTAAAACGCAAGCGTGACAGACTAAAATATGCTATTAAAATGCAAGCATGGCAGACTAAAAAACATGCTATTTAAAATGCAAGCGTGACAGACTTTAAAGACGGAGAGTGCTTTTTTAATAGATGCTTGAATCAATCTTACAATTCGTAGTTTCCATTTGCGAAAACTTTGACTGAGAGAGCAACGGCCGTAGCTTCTTATCGAGATGCGTTGACACATCTAAGAATGGAAACTAAAAAGGAATGTAGAAAGCTGGAGAGGGAAACCATCAGTAAGTCAGATTGCACTGCAAGTAAAAACGTTAATCGAACGGAAATTTGTTCAAGTCTAATATTAAAAAATCTTGTTGAGTGGTCTTCTCAAAAAATCAAATTTTATCTAGTGTCAGCCACCATCTTTAATTCTCAATGTGTCGCCCCCCCCATCCACATGATAAATCCATTTATTCCCCAGAAACTTCAGTACAAAATACTATTACTTATACTAACCATCAAAAATATGAGACGTCTTGCGAGTATACCAATACGCCTCTTTCCCTAGACTAAAGAGAAAAAAGTAATTTCTTGGCGGATCATTATCGTGACCACAGAAGAGATAATATATTGAAAATGTAATGGGGTTGTTAAGTCCTGTCTTTACACCTTTCAAAATGAATTGTTCCTAAATCAAATTCTGCCATCTTGTTTTAATTTGTAAAAACTACTATTTGCATTAGTTTTACCTTGGCGTCCTTTTAATACGTAGTGTTACAATTCTAAACAACAGAGAACTTGAATGCCTACTAAAGAGAACTTGAATACCTGCTAGAGGAAAACTGGATTCCTTCTGGAAAAAAGAAAATTGGATTCCTTCTGGAAAAAAAGAAAATTGGACTCCTTCTGGAAAAAAGAAAATTGGATGCCTTCTGGAAAAAAGAAAATTGGATGCCTTCTGGAAAAAAGAAAATTGGATGCCTTCTGGAAAAAAAGAAAATTGGATTCCTTCTGGAAAAAAAGAAAATTGGATGCCAACTAAAGAGAATTTGAATGCCTACTAGACACTCTCCTCGAGTATCTAAAGTATCTTTGTGCAGGAGTTTATCAGGAAAACGTGTAATCAGGATGGTTTCCCTACAAGTAAACCCTGGCTTAATATTTAAAATCTCATAGTATTTGCAGCCTAAATAAGATCTCAGTATGGCTAACCCACACTGGGTTTTACGAAGAATGGTACACTTTCTAAAAGTCATGTTTTCTCAAGTAACATCACGAAGTTAGATACTCCATTAGACTAGATGAATTTTGCCTTGCATCTAGTAAGACCAAGGGACCACAAGAAAGATATACTCTAACATATTTAAATAGTCAATTAAGGAAATGAAAATTATGTTCTCGACTTCTTTACTAACACAGTGTGGGGGGGGGGTAAATGAGAACTTTAACGGAACATTCATCTTTGCGTCTCATATAGATTATACTGGGCAATAATCTGTTACTTACAACTGGTTTAAGGTATTATTCTTGCACTGCTGAATCAGAAAATAACACCAGTTTCTCTCCATCTGGTCATGTTTTTTGCGCCGAGTTGCTTTGAAAAAAAAATTTCTAACAAAATCGATTACATTTTTGTTGCATTATCAGCATATTTTGTCAACACATATCATCTTAAATATGTTTTAAGAGAAAAAATGTTTTGCCGACAAAATATATTGATTTCCTGATAGAAATATCGATTACTGTAAACTGAATGGTGTGTATCGATATAGTTAGGTACACGTAAATTGCACGTTGCTTCACCATTGTTCAAACTTCAGGTACTGAATTTCCGTTTCTTTGAACTCTTGGAATGCTCAGTGGTGGGAAGGTTTCTTTTCAGATTCCAATAGTAGTCAACCACCATGACTGAATCTCAGTGACCCTGATATATCGTTTTCATCTCTTTCAGGTCCTGATGGAATCGCTTGCTCGTCACTCATTGAACCTAGGTTCTCAGGAAACCTGTCCATATGTGAAAATAGGTAGTCTCGATGCTTATGTTGCAGTGTAGGTTTTTGAAAGCAGTCAGTTATTGACAAATTCTGTGTAGTTTTTGGCCTCATTGTTGCCAAGAAAGTTCTTCACTGCCAAAACAAATACCATCCGCGATTCCAGTTCCACTTCCTTCATTGAGTTTTTAATCTCTGGATCTCTGACGAGCTGCCAGATCTGAGGACCATCAAAGATGCCAGCTTTCAACTTCTCCATGATTAATCTTGGAAAAGCCTGGCACAAATAAGTGAATCCGTCATCAACATTGTTTAAAGCCTTAGTGAATTGCTTGATTAAGCCGAGCTTGATGTGAAAGCGGTGGAAAGAGTATTCTATCTCTCTCCACGAGAAGGTCGTTGAGGATGTTCCTTTCTTTGCAAGGCACGAATTTCTCCTGTACAGGCCAATCTTCATTCGTGTATGCTGAGCACCAGTTTTTTTGTTTTTTTTTAAGATTTCGAGATTTTATGACTTCAAATGGATCCTTTTTTAACATAATCAACCAGAACTATCAGTCCTGAATATTTCTTGCCATTAAAATAATCATTTCCAATCAAACCAATTATTTAACATGTCATTTTACTCCCACCAACTTCTAAAATGTTCCACACATGCATAAATGTGAATAAAAATGTAAAAAAAAAATATAGCCATAGCTCAAAAACTTGACTTGATTAAGCAAACCCTATGTGATTTTCGGATTCAGTGCATTAAATTCGTTCTAAATCAGCTGAAAGAAACGCAGGCAACAAATTTGTGTTGACCAGTGTTATCTATTCATCTTATATAGAAATCAAGTTTTAGTTCCAGGAAGGAGGCACTTTGATTTTTTAAAAACTTCGGTTGAAGTAAAATTAAACAAAAAGACAGAAATTTATACACAATTAAATCACATGTCTGTTTTATTTAATTAAAAATTTACTTGAAAATAACAATTATTTTACGAAAGAAGAAAAACTTAGCAATTTTCTCTAAATATTTTAATCTAAAAAAATATGCATTATTTCACAAGATCTATCAGCATTGACAGTAAATTATGAATGGAAGATGTTGGCAACCTTCACCATGTCCTCACCCATTCAAAATATAAAAAAAAAACATCAAATCAATGCCAATAACAAAATGAAGTCGTTCAAGTACGTCCAAGGATGGAATACTGCTGTCACATCTGGGCAGGAGCTGCTAAAAACAGCCTATCCTGCCTTGACAGAGTACAAAATAGACTTAGCGGGGGATGCCCTTTTCTCTTCCCTGCAACCTCTCTCCCACAGAAGAGACGTTGCGAGCCTATCTTTGTTTTATCGTTATTACCATGGCAGGTGCTCGTCTGAGCTCCAATTTCTGCCCCCCCCCCTCGACAATCTTTCACGATAAACACCTGTCTAGCTGAAACCACTGTCAAAAACTTTCCCCACTCTTTATCTGTGCCTAAATCAAAACGTAGATTCCATGAACAAAGCTTCTTTCTTAGAACTGCACGCCTGTAGAACTCTGTTCCGTCTGCCTGCTTCCCACCGGACAACAACTTGGCTTGCCTGTTTCCCTCCTGACTTCAACATGGATGTCTTCAAGTTCAACATTTCTGATGAACTTCCCTCTAAGTAATGACACTTTATCAACTCTCCAATACTGGTGAGTGCTACAACGCTGTCCCATTGATTGCTGTACACAAAATAGCCCTTATCTCCGAGTGACTTCTGGGCCTTGAAAAGTGGTGACCTTCATGTAAAAAAAATCGTAACATACTTATTCACACAAATTTACGTTTCATACACGTAAATGAAAGAAGCAACCGTGAAGTTTCCGGCTAATTTCATAATTTATAAAAAAAAATCTACCTTACTTAGATAGTGTTCCGATGAAAAATATGAAATTTTACGAACAAACATTATTTTATCATAAGGAGAATAGAAGTAGACATTTTGTTTACTTTCGACAGCATCGTGACTCTCGCTTCCCTTATGTTGTCATTTAGTCCTCACATTCCATGAATGATATATCTAAAAATAGAGTAAGAGCTGCTGTTTTCTGTTCATCAACGTTTCGTCTTTATTGCATAACTTCCTCCGGATAAATAAAATTAAGAAAACAAAATACCAGTACAATAATTTGAAAATATATTTTTGATGTAATGAAATGTATGACCTGGTTCCATTTTCAGAACCGAAAAAAAAACTTTGGGAATTCAAAAAAAAAAGGGGGGGTCATAGAGTTGTGAAAGAGAGTAAGTTTTTTTTAAAATACATAATTGGTTTGTGTCTTTTTATCTCTCTCTATATATGTATATCTATATATATATTCTCTACACAAACACACACACATATAATGCATACATACATATATGTATATATATTTAAATAAGGGAGTAGTCACCAACAATGTGTATTTTTTAACGTTCAAATTTGTGGAAAAAAACACACACAACACACACACACACACACACACACACACACACACACACACACACACACACACACACACACACACACACACCCTACCCCACCCTAAAGGAAAAGAAAAAAACATTAGCAGAAAGAGATAGCCAGGTCAGTGGTCTCCCTCGACAAGCCCAATAAAAGAGCAATAAAAGAGTAATAAAAATTGAGCATGCCAATGAATAATAAACACTTACAAGCCTCCACCATTTGGAAAAACTTCAAATTAACTACGAAAATCGCCATTTTTACATCTCCAACACATTTGAAAATAATTTCTGACGAGGACGCATCACAGAACGTCTGAAACGCGCGTAAAAACGATTTCAATGACTTAAAAACATTATTACAATGATCCAAACATAATTCTCAATGAAAAACGAAGACACGGAATAATAAAATAATGTTAAAAAATACACATTGTTGGTGACTACTCCCTTATTTAAATATACATCTTTCTTTCGTTGGAATTTCTTAACCCATTTATATATATATATATATATATATATATATATATATATATATATATATATATATATATATATAAGCGGCTTTATTGGGGATTTTGTAGGGACTTTGTAGCTGGGTTCGAACTCTTCGACTAGCAGTAATAATCATTATCAGCACTGATGTGCGAAAGCATGAAACACTGGTGTCTGTGGTTAAAAAATTAATTTATATATTTTTTTTAAACCAGAAGATGTGTTTATTTCCCACTCATAGTATTTTATTCATATGTTCATGTAGTACGTCTTATACGTGTTTCGTTGAATAGTGACAAAATATATTCTCAGAAAAAAAAATATTGGAAAAGATGGTTTCCTTGGAACAAAAAAATATGACGAATGGAAAAATGTTGATAAAACGGAACGGATAATTTTTAAAGTTCACACAATAAGAATATATAAAAAAAAACTCTTATCATAGTGTATATAGGCACTCTTCCAAACACACACACACACACACACACACACACATATATATATATATATATATATATATATATATATATATATATATATATATATATATATAAGAGCGAGAGTAAAATCCAATCTATGGAACTAAGTGTTCATGTGTAGAGAAGCATATGAGGTCTTATTTTAATATATATATATATATATATATATATATATATATATATATATATATATATATTAAAATAAGATCCCATATGAGGTCTTATTTTAATATATATATATATATATATATATATATATATATACGTATATATATATATATATTAAAATAAGATCCCATATGAGGTCTTATTTTAATATATATATATATATATATATATATATACGTATATATATATATATATATATATATATATATATATATATATATATTAAAATAAGATCCCATATGCCTCTCTACACATGAACATTTAATTCCATAGATTAGATTTTACTCCCGTTCTTCAATACAAGATTCGTCTACACGAACTTCTCCAACCCCGAATATTTTATAAAAGATTGCTAAGGATAATTTACTGAACTCTGTTTGGATTTACTAATCGTCACACCTATTACGAACTTTTGAATATCACGTGATATTTGCAAACAAAAATGATTTGATACTGCTGAGTATTCTTTTCCATTTTTCCTATAAACTTTTATTTTCTTTTCAAAAAATTTTTCACAACTGTTTTCAAAAATTTAGCTAACCAGCAAAAGTGGATATTTATCTATGTTTACCTTTTGCGAACGTTTTTTTTTTTTCCTCTGCGGAGAAGGGCTATCTTTGAAACTCCATGGAATAAGGAATCATTCACATATATTTCCTATTCCTGATTTTCAATAAAATATTGTAAATTTAGTTCAACGTTGACGTTTTCTACACACACACACACACACACACACACACACACACACACACACACACACACACACACACACATTCATATATATATATATATATATATATATATCTCGTACTTGCTAATAAGATCCAATATATCAATATATATACGTGCGATTATTTAGTTTTCGTACGTATTGTCTCAACATACAAGGCCTTACAAATATTTTGGCAAGTGAAAACCTATAGAACTATAACAAGACATGTTTATGAATAAAGCATATTTTAAATTACGACAAGCAAGTAATGCGTTAGTTTCACATGATTTAAATTTATGTATAATAATATTTTATATGGATGTGAAAATTTATCAATTATCAGGCATTATATATCAATTAATAAATATTACACAAATGTCAGTTTCTTTAGAGTATTTGAAAGGTTCTCATGAATAGAATGAGTATAACTTTCTATTTGAAAATTAAAATATTTCAGATTTGCATTGAACTATTACCATTAGACATCGATGAAGCATAATTTCCTGGATTTCTTGTTAAGAGCGTTCTTTAGATATTGTTGTGTCTGTATCAATAACAACACGAACGCAGAAAGTAAAGTTAAAACAAATATATTAAGACGAAAATATAATACACATTTATAAAGGTGCAGTTATACTGCAGTTGGAAGATTGTCCGGCAGAGGGCGTGTTAAAGTCTTTCATGGAGCAACCGGCACATGCGTCTTGCCTATCCGGTGTTCAAACACAGCTCCCCGGTCTTGCTGACTTGATAACTTTATCTATATCTTTTCACCCACGTATGCTAATTAGTGGGCGTCTCCACAACAGATATGTTAGAATTAAAATGGCGTAATTAATTTGGATCAAAATTGGAATAAGGATTCTAGCCCATTAGATTTAGTGTTATCATATCTTGGTTTTTAGGGCTTTTTTTTTTGTTTTCTTTTAGTGAAATAGCATTGAATCAAAACTGTTATATTTGAAGAATTATTATCAAATATCATGCGGCGTGTATTCACAATACTACTAATTATTAATGGCCCTTTCATTTTATGATTCAGACATGATTGTTTTTTTTTATACAATTAAATCCGTTGTCCAAAAAACGGATTTAAACATCGATTAAACAATATATAATTAAAGGATAAATTATCATCTGCTAGTATTAAGACGGGAGAGGGAAATGACGGCACCATATTTACGTCATCTGTTTAGTTAATGTGATTAGAGTTATAATTGTTATATTCTTATGCTGTTTTCTATTTGATCTTATTATCACGTACGATGTCTAGTTTTTAAAGCTTGTTATATCTGTAACATTGTAAACATCTTAGTCTTATTTGTGTATCGTTGAAGCACGTGATCCTACATTCATCTTTGTTAAATCATAATCGTTCAATAGTTACTGGTTGGGTAGTATTGTTATATAGCGAAGGAGGGGTGTATGGGCGTACGTGACACCCTAAGGGTCAGAGGTAATCTAAAAGTTGAAGTCAGTTAAGCCATGAGACTTCCAGTCTGTTTCTGACTGATAAGTTAAGTAAGCAGAGCGAAATCTTGTTTCATGAGTCGAAGCAGTTGTGGATGCGGTCGCGTACGTAAGTGTAACAAGGCAATCGACTTTTATGTCAATCTCTATATCTAGTATCATTCTTTATCCCCCCCTCTCTCTCTCTCTCTCTCTCTCTCTCTCTCTCTCTCTCTCTCTCTCTCTCTCTATCACGCATAAGAAATCAATCTGTTTTTCTATTTTATTGGTTCTTGCATAAATCCTGCCAGTTTTTTTTTTTTTTTTTTTAAGAAAATCAAAGAATTTTAACAGCAAAAGTAAGTTCGTGTTGGACCGAAGCTCCAAGTTTTTGCGTGAATCCCATCAACTGAAGGTGGCGTGAAATTGACGCAAATTCATACTTCATCTTTTCACCCAATTCTCTACATGTCTGATGGCCATCTTCCTTCAAAAGAACCCTCGGTTGGTCTTCTGGAACGAGGAGCGTCATTGAGGTCAAAATTACCGTGTTTGAATCTGGTAAACCAATCTCAAACATTTCTCTCAGCTATAGCGTTTTCTCCATGTACGGCACAAATATCTTTGGTCACCTCATTCGCTTTTTGACCTCAATTAAAGGCGAACAGAAGAATATGTCGAAAATAGGATTTAAAAAAAATCTACTTGACAATCCATTTGTACGATTCTGAAAACCGAGAAAAAATTATATAAGCAAAAAAACGATGACCATTATGTTGTAGAACAGAATACGTGCTTTCTAATAATATATAACACTTAGCCAAACATACCAACCTGTTTTAGAACACACTTATTAAAAAAAAAACGGCGGGAACTTAATGCAACAACCTGATATATGAATCCTGTTAAAAGAAACTGAATATTGGTGCACATATATTTTTGTTAACAGCCGAAAGCAAACCTGAGTATTCGATCAGTAATATACACTTATTATTTTTACGAAGAGTGAAAGCCATTCATTTACAAAATATTAATAATTGATTTTTAACTCACGGCCCACTTTTGAAGAAAATTTAATTAAAATCTATTTAAAACTTCTCAGAAAATACTGACTGGGTCAGACAAACAAAGATGCATAAACCGCATTTTAACTTCAAAGGCGAAGTTAACGAGATATTGTTTTTATATGTCGTAACAAACAAAACAAACGCCTTCACCCGGAAAAAACAACACTAATTAATTTCCTTTAAAATTTAACCAAGGGTAGCATCGTAAAATGTTCAGCAAACAATCTGAGGTGCACATGGTGGGTGCAATGGATAATGCAGAAGATTATGGAATTGGGTATGCCGTGCTAAAATGCTATCGGGGCTTTTACGTTATTCGGGAAAGTAAAGAGTTATTTTAGAAACATTTAATCTTTAAGGACTTTTTACCTCAGCAGTTTCAGCTTCAGGTGGACATGTAAACATGCTGCAAGTTTGGTGAGGCGCATAGTTGGAATGCATGCGAACAACATGCTGGTAATGGGGAAATATCTGCTTCAGGATTTGACCGTCTAAAAAAAGTGACCATCTAAAAAAAGTGACCATCTAAAAAAAGTGACCATCTAAAAAAAGTGATAGCTTTTTTTAAAACGGCGGTTCATCACGAGAAGTCAAAAACTTAGAAATCCTAGAAAAATTAGTTTATTCCTTGTCAGTAAATTTTTATTATCCAGTGATATGAGGTACCTTCAATAAGTCTGCAGACTTTTTCGTCTGGGCGCTTTTATTCAATAGTACACGCATAAAACTTCTAGTACCCTTCGAAGTAATCTCCACCGGCTGCATTGCACTTACAACTTTTGGAAGGCCCCATGGAAGTCCTCTTGTGTGAGCATGTCAATGACCCTCGTTACAGCCCTTTCATCTCCTTAATTGTCTCATAACGACAGTTTCTAAGGTTTTCCTTCAGCTTAGGGAATAATCAAAAGTCACAGGGAGCAAAGGTTTAACTATATAGAGAGCGAGGAACTGCATTGACGCGCATCTTAGTAAAATAGTCCAATAAAGAAGGAACACCCATGGCACATACTTCGCGCAGATCTTCTGCATCTCCAGTTCCTCGCAAATAAATGTGTACAGTTCCCACATTGACATCAAACTGTGCACATATTGCCTCTATAGACAGAACGGACCTTATCCATGAAATTATTTATTTGGCCAATCAACTCTGGTGTTCTGACTTCCTTACTCTTCCGACACCTCTCATCATCTCTCACAGACTTTCTGCCTTTCTTGAATCTGTTATGCCACTCAAAAACTGACGCTCGATTCATGTAAGATGGTCCAAAAGCAGTCATAAGCATTCTATACGTTTCTGGCATTTTGCTAAATTTAAAATATAATTTTATTGCATATTGTTCTTCTAAAGTGTCCTCACGTCCACATTCAACTTTTGAAATTCACCAGCTGTGACAATCAGGCTTTAGCAGTGTGCATTACAATTCCTGTTATAGCTGTCCACTGGAATCTAGAATCATAAAAATTAGTCAATCATCTCGTGAGATGTATAGCAATAATTGTCAAAAGTTTACAAGTTAAAATGCCTGTACAAAAATGTCTGGAAAAATATTGAAGGCATCTCGTAGAGCATCCATTTATTTTCGCGTAAGCTCGTTGTGTGATCTACTCCAAATTTAGCCTATATATATATATTGTGTACAGAAAGTTGTTAAATTAGACAAGTCATTAGTACCGTCGGTTTCAAGCCCGATAATTAGGACCGTTTAAGATATCCTTATCAAGCTCTCTTCAGCCAATATTCGTCTCCTACGACGAATATTGGCTGAAGAGAGCTTGATAAGGATATCTTAAACGGTCCTAATTATCGGGCTTGAAACCGACGGTACCAATGACTTGTCTCATCTAACAACTTTCTGTACACAAAATATAAATGCGCTCTTATATTTCGGATTTTTCTTTTAATTGAGCACTCTGCTGGAGATTTCTTTTCCCCAAAAAACTAATCATATATATATATATATATATATATATATATATATATATATATATATATATATATATATATATATATATATATATATATATATATATTAGTAGTGTTTGACATCATAATAAACATTTCGTAATGTTAAAATTGAAAGCCTTTGCAAACCAAGAAATATTAAAAAGATATTTCTTAAATGATAAAAGCATTTTTCGTTATATAAATTTTCCAAATTTCTGTTTAACCGTACCTATACATATCAAAGTTGACTACTACTATTACTAATATCACCAGTGCGTCTTTTCTCTCTCTCCCCGCGTGGGCTTCGGTCCCCTTGGGGTTAATGCCACCGAAATATGAAGAGAAAGAAACAACATTTTAACAAGGATAGTCTCCAATCCTTGATACAATATGTTTAGATACCGAAAATTTGGGCATTTTATATAAAAAAATGATTTTATTATTTACTAAATATTTTAACATTTCTTGCTTTTCAAATATTTTCAATATATATATATATATATATATATATATATATATATATAATATAAAGCTGAATGTGTGTGTGTGTGTGTGTGTGTGCGTGTGTGGTCACGAATAGGCTCTTATATGGTTGACTATTTTAAAAAACTGATTACATATAATGATAGAAGATGTATCGAGATACAGGAATGGGTATGTTTGATCTGGCAGAACAGTGATTCATTAAAATTGTGGGGCCTGCGTTCACGACTGGTCCACAAAGTATGGAAATAAATAATTTAAAAATAAAAAAAAAACGTTTACAAGTGTTTTTGATATAGAAGAATACTTTGATAAATATGTTTTAACTTAAATAGGAATGGTATAATAAAATTGTGGGGTCTGCGTTCGCGCCTGGCCTCCATGGAATGGAAATAGGCACAAACTTTAATAAAGACTTTTCATATCTATCTGCGTAAGTATACTTTGATAATTATGTTTCAGTTTGAACAAATATGGAATATTAAAATTATGGGGTATTCGTTCGCACCTGACCTCCATAGAATGGACATATGTCACAAAGTTTAACAAGGTTTTTAATATAGATCCACAGAATATTGTGATAAGTGTTTCAGTGTGAACAGGTATGGTATAATAAATTATGGGGTTTATCTATTTTATTTTTACTTTCATTATATTTTGCTTTGGTTTTGATACACCCAAATTCGAAGCTATCTCTTTACAAACCTTCTTTTTCATAACCTATCATCTATATATATAAAAGCGAAAATTACTTCACTTATTCTTTAGTTTACCTCCCCACCCCCGCAGGTTTATTTATGCCATTTTTTCCGTTTTGGTTTTGGGTTTGTTTGTTTTTTA